>NC_056569.1:4466589-4496163 GCF_013358625.1 Macadamia integrifolia
AATACGTTTTGGTCAAAAACACTCCAACGCCTTAGTCATTGGTTCCCTATTTCTTCACAAGTGGTTTTGCCTTAAGATAAGGATGTTTTGGAAGAGACGAAGTGGGTTCCAAATTAAGAAATATGCTAGTGCCTGGAATTGATCAAGGGTAATAAAAGTTCAAGTGTGGGGGTCCCTTGTAAGAAAAATTATCATTGCTCTAGATCGGTATAAGCCTTACCTTTAAGCCAAGGTTGGGATTTATTTATTCTGAATTTTGGGTGTATATTCACTGCAAACACCCACGAGACACAACTCGTCCACTAGGGTAACTTAAGGGTTTAAAGGCTTGTTGCACATGCTAAGTGCAACCGTGATTCCTACAAAAGTGAGTTTTTTTTTTTTTTTTTTTTTTATTCTTTTTCTTTTTGTTTTGCTCGAGGACTAGCAAAGTCTTAGTGTGGGGGAATTCTGATGAGCACATTTATGTGTGAAATCTAGGGTAGTAAATCATGTATTTTATATATTTAGAATGGAGCTACCTTAGGTTTTACTCTCTTTTTGCAGGTTTTATACTTTCAATGCCTTAAGAACTATCGGGCGCTATATCTCCAATTTTACACGTAAAGAGGTCCTATTTCTTTTCATGGTTGCGAAGAGGAAGAAATTCTAAGCAAGATGGACGTGTTCAATTAAAAGTATACATTCTCGTTTGGTCAACCATACAAGTGATTATTCTTTTCGGGCAAGAAAAAGAATAATGGATCAGAATTGAACCGAGATGCAGAACCAGCCCTTCTGCAGTTGTCCCAAGGGTATAAGGAATATGCCAAATGCCAACAATGATCAATGGACCACATCCTTAAGTGATTGAAGATTCGTTTATGGAAACAACAACTACCTAAAGTAGTTGGTGAGTTGTGGTATGCAAAATCTCTTCCTTATTAGGAGGTCTCAAGTTCGAACCCCTTAGTTGCTATTTTGTTGAGTTTTTTTTAGAATATTTTCTCTCTCCTACTCATCACTCAAAGGAGGTCGGCCAAGATACTTGTACGCAAGTTTGAAGAAAAGAGAGAAAATAAAGACAAAAAATAGGAAAGAAGAAAAAGAAAAGAAAAGAAAAGACAAGGGCATGGATGGAATTTCCCATTTAAAATAGAATATTGTCAAAATCCAAGCAAGAAAAATCGGCCAAGGGGGTTTCTTGTGCAAGAAGAGAGAAAAATAGAAAAAAGAGAAAAAATAGGGAAAAAAAGGCAAGAAAATCGTGGGAGATCTCTCCACACGTTTTCTCTCTTCTCTCTCCTCCACCTCACCACAAAATCGTCCAAGGGGATCCACCCTTGGACGTCCTCTCTCTCCTATTCCCTATAAAAGGGAGTCCACAAAACTCTAAAAAATTGTCCGTCTCTTCCTCTCTAATTCATTCTTCTTCTAGGGTTTTTTTTGCTCTATCTCTTTCTCTAGTTTTCTCTTTCTCTATCTCTAGTTCTAGGTTTATGCCTTGAACACTTTTGTAAGTTCTTTTATTCAATTAATGCAAGCACTTTTATTTTTTATTATCTTTTATTTTTATTATTTAAGTAATTAAAGTTGTAATTTTCAAGTTCTAGTTCTAGGCTTAGTTCTAGGTGACAAGAACAAGCTATGAAGCATGTCTTTCAAGTTCAAATTTTTTTTTTCTTCAGATTTGTTTTCTCTAGTACTAGAAATTTTAGATTTGGTTTATTCTAGATCTGGTTTTTAGTACTGGTAGTATCTCAAATCGATCAAGTTTTCAGTTCAAGGGTTGAAGTTCATGTAAGTAAGCTCTCTCAGTAGTCTTCTCTCCCCCCTCTCATTCCCTCTTCTGACTACCCTTTCTTTCTTAATTTAGGATTTTAATTTCAGTCGCTACATTATTGCTATCCCTTTCCCCCGAGGTTCATGGCTAGTGTATGTGTTGGCTTTGCCCCTCCTAGTCATAGAACCATCAATTTATTGCTTTTATTTTAATTGTCTCTCTTTCCCTAAAGCCAAGTAGAATAACCCTTGTAAGAGTGACTCTCTGGTCAAGTAGGGAAGCTCATATTATGATGCATCGCTCGGGCTAAGTAGAGAAACCTACTTGTGAGTCTCTCTCTAGCTTTCTCCCCTTTCTTTTACTTTATTTTTATTTCAGCATTTTTTTTCTTCATTTATTATTATTATTTTTTGAAATTGAGTGGGTTGTTTATTTTCAGTTATTTATTTATTTAATTTTAATTGCGTGGCTTGTGTCTTTAAATTCTTAGATGACGAATGGTTAGGACGTTATTTTAGATTCATATGTTTAGGACGATAATTAGAATTAGATCACAAACATTAATCGGTTCACTTTCGCATTATTAAAAGAAATAAAAAAATAAAGTGACTACTCTCCCTGCGTTCGACCCGTAGCTACACTGATCCGTACTTTTGCGGTTACATTTAAAATCTCAAATAGGGACGAAGAAGCAGCAGTTTCTCCACCACCTTTGTTAAATATTCTGCAGATCACCCATTTACCCTGCAAATTCTCTATCCAATTTCACTGGTGTTAAACGATGTCAATGTTTCTTCTTCAAAGACAACAACAGGGGTAGTTGATACTCCGCCAAAGCAGGACAGTTCTTAAGGAAAAATACCGACAATTTGTATATTTCTCCAGTTCTAAGAGCACATCTCAAACACAATTTCTCCAAGGCCCACATAAAAGCCGTTTGGAGTGACAAAGCAGTCCACATATCTACAGCTAGAAATTTGAACTTTTAGGGTTAGGAAATGGTTTCTCAATCGAATGATGGGATGAATAAAACCAATGAAGTAGTATCTTTTTTTTGGATGAATAAAAATATATTAAAGAAGAAGAAAGAATATACAAGGGGGGAGAGGCTTATAGGGAACCAAGAAAAAGGGAGCGAACCCAAAAAAAAAAAAAAGGGGGGGGGGGGGGCACGGGTGGGAGTGATGGATATGATAGAAGGGGGGGAGGCCCCAGGAGACAACAATGAGCCTGTTCCTTGGAAATCTCTAACCGAATGATGGGGGAGGGAAGCAAGCTTGGAGCTGACGCCAAAGTAGATGGCATTCCAACTCTTGTCATAAGTACGTGAGTTGGACGTCCATCTACAAAAATTTCACTCCATCCAGAGGTGTCTGATGGTGATGCAAGCTTCCCAGCAATGTCAAATGGAGTAGTATCTTAACAGTTTGTAAAGTTATACAAACTGAAATCCAACTCCAGATGCATCTTGACTAGAGTTCTGCCAAAAAAAAATTGGCAGGATCTCAGATTAGCCATTGAGAACTCCGAAAAGCAGGACAAAATTAAAAAAGGAAACCGAGAACAAGTTTCAAGCATTCATCTCCCAGGTGAGTGTCCACGATTGCAAAAAATGCTCCCATTTTACATGCTAAATGCAGAGATTCAAGAGGAAACAAGAACCACTTAGACCACAAGATGAAGAAGAGACACAAGAGTCATCCTAAAATTTAAATCAATTATTCAAGGAGGGGTAGTTGCAGTGGGGGCAGGGTTACAGGGCTTGTAACAGGGGGTCGCCCAGATAAGCGCCGGCTAAATGGTTGATACTAATCTAACTTCCAACAATCCAACGGAATCCATGAAACTCATAGTAGCCCGTGACTCTGTGATCAATGCCACTATGCCCCGCGCAACATCACCGTCACTGCAACACCACAACTGTTGGAAACCCACCTGGAAACAACATCAAGAAGACCACTCTGGAATTGATAAGACAGGAGGAAAGGCTTACAGGAAGGTCACAGGTTGTAGAGAGGGCTGTTACAGAGAGGGCTTGCAGTTGCGGAGGTCAGATGGAGGTTCAGACAGGAAGGATAGCAGCGGCAACGGAGGTGGTTCGCGGGGCAGTAGCAATGGTGATGCAAGTATGCCAAGGAGATCCAGTACGATAGGGTGAGGGGTTTCGGGTCTTCAATCCTGTTACAGATTGAAGGAGTTCAGAGTGGTAGTTGTGATGTGTGTGTGTTAGGGGTGCACAAACTGGCTTCCAATGGCAAAATTGGAAATGATTCTGGTCTAGAACAAAACTGGTTAACAAGGCATCCCCAAACGTCACTTTTCAAACTTAGGGTACCCTAAACGTCCTTTTTGCAAACTTAGGGTACCTCAGATGTAAATTACCCATTAATAAATGCATATGAACAGCAGTTAAAAACCAGCAGGATATAAGCACTAAACAATCAAATCAAAACTGAAATTTCGAGATAAAGCATCCAAAGGAATTAGATGTTCTGACCTGTACATTGATAGAGAAAACAAAGAATAAAGAAGAGAAAAGAGAGAGGGATATGAGTCATATGACCAATGGATCACCACCAATCCGACTATTGAATGACAACAGCAGATTTCTGAATCATCACAGAAATAAAAGGCAGAAAGCCATGCTTCCTTCATTCAAAATCATGGGGCTCTTCGAATGCTACAACTGCCTTGTATAACTTCTAGTAGACCTGAATCATAAAGCCCTTAAGAATACCTCACAGCCAATAGAAAACAAGTAGTAAACAACTAGGAAAATAACACAAAATAGAAGATAAAAGCTCCTACGCAAGTCTCTTAAAAGAGTCCAAATTGGACTGATCTCTAAGTGCCGAGTTACAGGGTCTGGTGAGTTTGGTTCTTCTTTTTCTTCCTTTGGTACTTCTTTAAGTACCTCTGATCTGGCATCATTAGTGTAGAAACGCAACCCTAAAACGATGCAGAAGATGATGGAAAAAAAACAAAACAAACAATGCACACGGATTTTACGAGGTTCGGCAAGGTTGCCTACGTCCCCGGTGAGATGAGATCCTGCTTCACTATCAATGGAGAATAGGGTTACAGCGCTCGTCCTCATACCTCTCAGTATTGCTTGCATTACAGAGAAAGAAACCCTCGCTACAAATATATAGCGAAAAAACCCTAATCCGGATTAAACTACAATTGCCACCCTAATCCGGATTAAACTACAATTGCCCTAAAAAAATAAGCCAAGCTGGCTGTCTAGGTGCTGCACTAGTACTCCCTGGATTAAACTGCGACTGAATACAAGACATCATATACCAACAATTAGGCCCTCAAAAAATGTGTCCTACTCAAACTTGAAATGGAAAGGAAAACAATTAGACAGTAGGTGCCTACTTAGTAAACACACTTTACAAACATCATTAGAAAAGAATTGTTGCCTACCAAAAATAAAGGAAAGAAACGAATGGTGACCTGTGAAGCACTGAAATATATGATTAGGTTGTTCTTTCTCTTCACCCCCCCCCCCAAAAAAAAAAAAAATCTCTTTTTCAGTATGATTGAAAGGCTCAAAGCACAAACAAAGAAAAGTCACATGTACTAATTCGATTGAGCATTCGGAATAAGAGTATTCCTTCTGCAGAAGCAAAGAGGAGAATGCTGCCATCCTGCCTCTTAAACATTGATGCCAAAATCTGCAATCGCTATGGCTGGCAGCAACAACAATTACAGAGTAAGGACCAAAAGAAACTTACAAGGCTACCGAATCCGACATAGATAGGCTCGTCACCCGTTTCAAGCCATTTCACTAGTGATTCTGGAGGCACATAATTTGAAGCAAGGTCAAGGAAGCAAAAACCAACAACATCAACCTTCGGCCCCCAGTCTGCAAACAAAGCAAGTAAGCTAGACCACATTAGATAAGAGCTCAGAAACTACAACGATCACAAGAATAACAAATCCTTGAACCAGCTACAGCAGTCCTGCCATCTTACAAATAAACATGAGCACAGAGACACAGGACACAGGTTAAATTAGCCAAGCTGAATCATTTTTTATATTTTCTCTATAGGAAAAATGAAAATGACTGTTGACATGAGTGCCATAAAAGTAGAGACCATATGCAATAGACAATTACCCAAGCATGTGTCCTTAAAAGTCCAATGTAAATAACCCACACCATGTTTTAAACAACAAATAGAAAAAGGAAAAATCACAAAAAAACTCTTAGCTTGACATAGCACCCACCTCGAATGACCAATTTAAATAACTAGGAAAAAATTATGTGAGCATAGCTTTTTATAATGCATGACTGAAGAAGCTGAATTTTACAACTATATACATGATAATAAGAAACAAAGGAATAACCTTTCGGTTTGGGGACAAGGTGAGGACTCCAAATGTATCCATAAGGCACATCAGAGGCAGACCCTTGGGCGCCACTTAAATATGTGACAGGTCTTAACTTCAGCCTTTTCTTCCGGAATTCATTTATCATGTCTCGTATTCCAAGCCATATGAATGAGTCAACAATATGGTATGACAGCTGCACAATTTACTCAAAAAATAAGAAAAACAAGTGAAACTGACCAAGCAAAATGAGATGTTACTTCAGTATAAAGTGGTACTAATAACTAAAATACAACGGAAGAAAGCTTTCTAGTGATCTCACCCTATACCCAGCATTTTGCTTGACACGGGATAAAGGATGTGGAAATTCACTAGTTGGCCTGCCAAGAAAAATTCAAACATTTCTATTAGTTGAAATCTCAATATAACATCGTAACACAAAAGAAAGAGACATTCTCTGCTACACAACATAGTTGTCACGGCGTCTAGGCAACCCTAAGCATTGGAGGGGGGAAAGACCAAGGCGAAAAAAAAGGTACCTAGGCAATGCCTTGACAACTATGGTAAACCAAAAAAATTTAAAATGCTTAATTTCCCACAAATAAGACAGAGCAGTTGCAGAACTCAAATAAAAAAATAAAGTCAAGTGAACATTAAAAACTTTAACAACCCATAGGCCAAGCAAAACTTACGTCCATGGCATAGTGAAAAATATATGGAGCGGTACTTTCAGTGCTTCTGCCACATGTGTATGTCCTGAACAAGTATCCATGCCAGTTAGCATTTGAAGTCAAGACCTCTACTTAATTGCATCCAGAGCAAAAACATTCTAAATTCACAGAACTAAAGTCAAAATGCAATATAACATGGAACATGGAAACTGATCTAAGCAGAGTATAAAGAACTTAATACAATCATTCCCAACATCATCAGAATAAGCCAATGGCAAGAGCCAAATATCAAAAACCAAAAATGGTATCTATATAACTTGATGACAGATGGAATCAGTCTAGAGCCAGTTCATTCATGCTCCATGAACTATACATTTGAAATATCTATGAAAATTTCCCCAGGACTGGGCATTAGACTATAATATGAACAACAGATGTCCCTTCCTAAACTTGTTCATATTTTGCACTTCATTGGTGTTCTACCCCCAGTTATGACAGTTATCTTTCAAAGTATACTTTTACTTAATGACGAGTTCAATAAATCTGTGATTAAGATCCACGGTACATGAGAGCAAATGAAACACGGAACAGATAGGAGAACATAATTCAGTGATCAATAATCACAGGAATTTAATCCTAACAACCTTCAATAGATGTTTGTACATTTTTGTTAGTTCACAAAAGAACATGCTATAAGTGTAACTCTCAAAAATAGAAAGCATTTGACATTTCATCCAATCCCATATAACATGAGAGAGCCAAGAATCCGGAAGCAAATCATCACTTTACCATAGAAGGGGGTGGGGAAGGTCATCTCAGACCAAATAACAAGAATGTGGATTGAAACAGAACAGTGGAGAACTACCAAATGCTCAAAGTATCTTTTGACATTAATGTGTGTGTGTTGGTGTTTACTCAATTAGAAAAGAAATCGTTAAGGCAGCATTTGAAAGCAGCATTTGTAAGTTTGTAAACTAACCTATCAATTTCTCTCATTCAAAACTTAAAAAAATTTAGCACCTCCACTGTTTCTTAAATCAATCAGTAAATTACATTTGTCACACCACAAAATTTGGAAAATAAAATAAAATTCCATTGAATGCAGCACTGATGGTTGCAGAATCAAGACTAAGGTCCATAGAAAGACCTTAAATAGTGATGCAGGAGAAGTGCACTATAGTGGCAGGCCTGGTCATTGACCTGCACTTTCCTAAAACAAGTCCCAATACATGAAAGAATAAGGGAAGCTCCCCCTCCCCCCCTTCTACCTAACCATCTAATAGGTGCACCGTGCACAAACTATCAGCTGGTACATTTAAGGCTCCAAATGAAATGTTTTCATGGGCTGTTGGGTTGTGCAATTGATTTGGAAATTGCCCCGATTCATGATAAGTTCTGAGAATGTCGTTTGAGGTGGCATGGCCATGTTCAACGGAGGCCTTAGGATGCCCCTATAAGGAGGACTGATTTGAGAGTTGGCCTGACTCATGAAGACTGAGAAATTTGTTTGAGGTGGCATGGCAATGTTCAAAGAAGGCCTTGATATGCACCTATAAGGTGGAGAGATCTAATTCAGATTGAAGGAACTAAAAGAGCTAGTGAGGAAACACATGCATAATTAGGTTTTGTCCTGTGTTTGACCTCAAATAGAGCTGATTGGAGGACAAGGATCCACATAGCCAACCCAATTTAAGTGGGATTTTCTGAGTACTTGTTGTGTTCCTCTCCTTTTACTATTCCTTTTTTGTCCATGCATGGATCCATGTAGCCCGACCCCATTTATTTGGGATTAGGCTGAGTGTAAAAAAATCTATGGAGGGCCTTTGCTTTCAATTTGCTCATTTCTCTTTCTTGTAAGAGAAATTTGTCCTCCGTGCCATATGTGGAGTTCTTGGAGGCCTTAGGCTGCAACAAGAGAACACTAAGGGGTAAGTTCCTACTTTGTTCACTAAATTCCTTGCCTTTCTCTGCTAGTTTTCTTGGTTGTCTAACTGCTCTTCAAATTTCTTGTTGTGGGTTCCCTGCTGTTTTCTGTGTGGCTGTTACTCTGACCTGGGAATGTGGTAACGCAAGTCTACTTGATCTACTCCAAATAAGTAGAGGAGAACTTCCAACAGATAACAACTGCACGCATTCCTGATGCAGATAAAACATAGGATTGGACGAATTTTAGTGAAACAAACCATGGGTTGGTTATAAATGTGTCGGGCCTTTGACTAATGGGTCTCTTCATTATACGCCAATTCAATGAGGCCTCAATTATGGGTACGAGATAGGAATATGGGATTTAATTTAGTATGTTAGATTAAGTTGTTTTATTTTAGTTTAACGTTGTTTTACTTTAGTTTAACGTTGTTTTACTTTAGTTTAACTCCTTTACCTAGAGTAAAGGGTATCCTTTTAAGTTTCCTTTTGTTTCAAGCTTCCTATTGGCTATGTAAGTTGGGTTAGACAAGTCTCCTACTTAGCTAGGGAGTTTTTTCTTTTAAATAGTTTGCTTTTAGGCTATTTGGCCAACCAACAATTTAATGACTGAAGAGAATAAAGAGAGAAAAGGAAAAGATGATGAGGAAGGAGTCGAAACTGCTAGAGAACTGCAGATTCATGGCTCTAGCAGCCCCCCATACCACTCTTATATAATAAGCAACAAATTAAACTAAATCTAATGTTTAAGTAAAGGTATAGTGACGCTTAAATTAAATTATGTTTACTTGCTTATGTCTAGGCCTAAATGATTGGTAAAGTATGATATGGAACCCTATTTATTCTAGTTTAAAAATGACTTTTAACTAGAATAAAACTATGCTCATTAACTATATTAGATAATCTAAAGGGGAATGTAATTGAAGCTACTTAATCTAGTTACACTTAATTAGGTTTTAAAATTGGATCTGAAAGATTAGTTGAATGCAAAATGAAGCCTACTTGATCTAATGAGTTAAGAATTTTAATCAATTAAATAATTAAATCAACTAATTGAACAAAAAAAGTTATTAGGGAGTGATGATACATGAATTCAGATAATTAAATTAATTGGAGAAACTAAATGCCACAAGCTGAATAAATTGAATAAAGAAATTGATCACACCAAAAATGGAGAAAACTAAGATTAATGGGATGCAAATATACTAGTTGAATGAATGAATAATAATAATAATAAAGAATAAAGAACAAAACAATATACATAATCTAATTTTTTTTATTGCACTTAATATTAATAAGGTGAAGAGTCTTAAATGATGGGAATTAATAACACGACCCGGGCCACAACTACACCCCTAATGCTACGGGCCAGTTTGAGGGGCCAGCCACGCCGAAGCTACCCTACGTCCTAGATTACGTCCTTGGACCCATTTCCCAAATTTTCACTTAAACACCCAAATGTGGGATTAATCTCTCCACAAACGGTCCAACCCAAAACCAGCAATGGACCAAATCCCAAATCAACTATGACATGAACCCATGGAAACTGGCCCAGATCATGGATCAGCCCATCTTCAAACCAAATCAACCAATGGACATTGCCATGCTACAGACTACAGTCAAGCCTCATTCGAGTCCTTTAATTGATTTACAAAGTTCAAACTCTGAGATGGACCACTAGGCACTAGACCCTTAATTTAGGGTCTAAAGGGACTAATCTCAGCCCTACATTTTAGGCCTGCAACCCAAGGAGGTTTAGACTAAGGGTTCAAGGGAACCGATTAGCAAGGATGGAGAGCGATGGCAACAAAATTTCAGACCATTCCAATCGACCACAGCATCAGGATACAACAACAACAAAGAGCAAACTAGATGAAATCAAAGGGGTGGGGGGGTCCATTACATGGTATGAAATCAAATAGAATAAAACACAATGAAGAAACAAAAGAAAAGGGGGGAGGAGAGTTGCAGGTTTCAGGATTCTTGATTCTAATGGAGAAGAAGAGAAGAGATGGTTGCAGGTTTCAGTCATGGAGAAAGGAGGGTAAGAAAGAGAAGAAAAGGAGTGGAGAAGATGGGAAGCTGGTCGGTGGCTTCAGGTTCAGCTATGAAGAGACTGGTTCTGGTTTGGATTTCCAGATTTGGTAAAGGAGAAAGGAGGAGGTAGGAGAAGGTTTCAATTTCAGCAAAGGGAGGTAAGGAGGGAGAGAGCTGAGAGGTAAAGCTGCAGGTTTTGGCTGAAAGGGAGATAAGGATGGTGGACTTCGGTTTCAGCAAAGGGAGGTAAGGAGGGAAAGGTTTGGTTATAGAAGAAGAAAGAATGTACGAGAAGAAAATGAGTTTGGTGGGGCTGGAATATGGGTTCTGTTACAGGGAAAAGAAGAGAAGGAGATGGGTTGCAGCAAGAAGAAAAAGAGAACATGGGAAGAAGAAGAAAGGGTATTTGGTTGATTTTAGCAAGAAGAAAAAGAGGAGAAGCGATAGGAGAGGAAGGTGGGGTTTCAGCCATGTAGAAAGGGCGGGTGGGTCTTTGGAGAAGAAGAGAAGAGAAGAAAAGATGGAGAAGGGGAGGAAATAGATTAGGGCTCTGGATCCTGATCTAAGGGTCCAGATTTGAAGAAAACAAAATCAATAAAAAATAAATAAATAAATAAACCACGTTACAGTTAACTAATCTAATTAAAACTAAATCAAACAAATCAAACCACATAAACCTAATTAAACTAATTAAAACTAATTAAAACTAAATAAACCCAATGAAACCACAAAAACCTAATTAATCTAATTAAACCACTATAAATCAAAATAAGTCTAATTGAACCTAAAGAAACCGATTAAAACAAATAAAAACTAAACAAGCCTAATTAAACCAAAATGAACCCAATAAAATAAAACGAACCTAATTTAATCTAAATGAACTAGACAAAGACAAATTAAGACCAAATCTGTTAATGTAATTAAACTAGTTCTAAATTGCCATTGGGAGAAGAAATTACCTCAAACTCGGCTTTAATCAAGAAACAAGGGGAGATAACCCCAGTGCTTTAAGCCCCAAATCGAACCAAATCAGACTAGATCTCCTAGCTCAAGGAAGGATTAATATGTTAAAATTTTTAGACTTGGAGAAAATTCGATTTTAAAGGGAAGAGAACCAAAACCTTGATGGGGCCATCTTCTCTCCCAATTTCTCTATTTTCTTCTCCCCTTTGAAGAGGGGATGGGGTATACTTGTAGCCTTGGTATTTAAGACAATCATCTCTCATTTCCAATGTGAGACTAAAAAACTATAGAGGATTGTCCAAAAAAGTTTGTTTTTTGACAAGGGATGCTAGGCGTCACATGGCACTCCCAGGCCACTCGAAATGGAATTTAATCCAGAATTTTGGGGTCAACTTCCTGGGGTTATATCTTTTAAACCATTAGTCAGAATTCAATGTGTAATATGTCATTGGAAAACTCATGCCGAGCACTATCCAATGATGTGAGACACAAGAGCGGTCTCGGACGGAGACCCTGTCGTAAACGCATGTAAAACAGAAACCCCATTCATGCTGTAAAAGGGGGAATTGGGGACCGATTCACATCGTTTTCACATCAAAGTGCAGTGTCCAACTCGAGAGGACAAGCGACACTAACCTACGTCAAATTCCGCTTTTTGAAAACATTTTCTCTTAAAAGTTTATAGGGGCAAAATAGCCATTACCTACCCTAAGCTCGAAAATTCTCCAAGTCTAAAACGTCTAATATGCAATTCTTCTTGTGTCATCATCGTCGGAGGGTGACAAAATTAGGTGTCTACAAGTACATGGTGTAGCAAGCTATTTGGTGGCTCCTATGAGGTACCCATAAAGACCACAGGATTTGATAGAGATGAGGCATGAGCGAGACCACATCAAATAATTTATACCATCAAGCTTGATAGAGGGAAGGTGGGAAGGTTGCCAAAAGAATTGCCTTCACCACCAGTAAATGCAGACGAAACCTCGGAGATAATGACCACTTAGAGAAGGCGTAGGGATAAAAATTGGCTAGAACAAGCCTGAAACATCCCACACAGGTGGCAAAAGCTCCAAAAAGCATGGTTAAAACCCTGAAACCATAAATAGATAAAGGGTACAAAACCCTAAAAAACTCATCTTTGATTCTATGTTTGGATAGGTCCTCTGAGATGAAAGGTTGGCTAAGCAAGGCCACAAAAGCAATAGGCAACACCTAATGGAGACATCATCAAGACTGGTTGGTGCAGCAAGCAGGGAAGAACCACCATGACATCAAAAATCAATCAGGGTGAAAACCATGATGAAATCGATATTTAGGAGAGGAGGGTTGGGTCTCTCAAATCAATGGAGAAGGGATCTAAGAGCCCAAAGAAATGAGAAAGAGAACTAGCGGGGACTCTCGGTGGTTTAAAGAGCTACCATCGAGAGAAGAGATGAGAGCAAGGTTTTAAAACTCGATCTTGCCAGCCATCTCACTGTCCCAAAAAAATGAGATCTAGCGAGATCTCGCCGAAACCTTGTATTTTTCGGGCGGTCGACTCGTTGGTAGATCTCAGTAGGCATATGGCCTTTGTAAGCCCTGAAACTGTGTATTTACCCTATTTTAGCCATTCTAAACACAATGGAAACATCAGATTTGCAAAAAACAAACACAAAATGGTACTTTGACTTCGTACCCTATGTAAGTAGTCTCCGACTCTTTAGACCTTAGGTTAGTATGCTCTATTCCACAATCCACATTCCAAATTCAACACATGACATAACATAATCATAAGAATTTAAAAGACATCATATACAAGAAAAGTAACTTCAGATGAGGAGGTAATATTCTCTACTCTTTAAGCTTCAATGGGTGTAGGACTGGAGATCGTCAAGCGAAAGCACAAAAGTCCTTGCTCCTTGGTGTTTTTTCTTCAAAAAAGTAGAGAGGCAAGATTTGGCGAGATATTGGCGAGATTTTGCGAGATCTCGAAATCTCACTCAAGATTTGGTTGGTTTTCTAACTCGCCAGTTGGGCCATCTCACCGAGTTCTTAAACCATGGATGAGAGAGAAAGAGAGAGACATTGGTGGGAGGCTCCTGTCTCGAAAATCGAGAAAGAGAGGCAAGAGGGAGATGACAGACCTTAGGGTTTTGGATATAAGGCTCTGATACCAATACCATTTTGGCTTGAATGAATGACTTGTGCCTAATGTACACAGGCTAGCTTTATTTATAATATGGAGGAAAAAAACTCTAAAATTAATACAAGACCAAAATACCCCTATAAGACAATTTTTCCGTTGTACCCATTGTACAACAACCCCACATGTGTCAACCATGTGATCGGGCTTGAAGACCTACCAGATTATTGTCCACCTATACGGCTGTACCATTACCATAACCACTTAGTCCATGACCTCAACATTGGCCACAGCCTCTTCTTGAAAAGGTAGAACCGTAGAACCTCGTCCTCAACCAGCAACAAAAGCGGAACCTTCCTTAGGAGAAGCAGAAGGCTCAACCCTCGATGGACTTAATGTACGATAAAAATGGGAGAATGTCTTATTTAATGAGGGTACTCTTTCACCAGCAAGTATTTGACTTTCAATATATCGATAGTCAGGATGTAGTCTAGCAAAAAATTTAGTTACATGAAACTTAGTTGGCTAAAGCTTCAACTGTTCTAGACTAGTGGTAAGAGGTTGTTAAACCTGGAATTCTTCGATAATACCCTTATTCTTACAGTAGTATGGAACATGACATTAGCAGCAACAAAAAGATCCATATTGTTCCACAACCATATTTTGAGAGTGGACTTTTTATGCATCCACTCTTCATATGCTGTGAGGGAAGCTTGATCTTTAGAATCAGCAAACTGAGAATAGTAAGATATTTCATCTTCCCCTTAGCATGAATGAGTTGGAATACAAAGATTGTGAGAACCTAAACGTTGGTTTCCACAACATCACGGAATCCACAAAACTGTTGTTAGTACGTCATAGGAGTGAGTTGTAGTCAAAAAAGGTGATTGAGATTCAAGTACATAGAGTCCTTTCTCCTCATGCCCATTGCCAATAATCCTCATCGTCACCAAATCCTAAAAGAGAAAATAAGGAGGAAAAATGTGACAACAATTAAGGATTTTGTTAGCGTGACTCAAAAAATAAAGATTAGTGGCAAGGTTAAGGACATGAAAAATGGAGGAAAGGGAGTCATCAACTACCCCGACCTTATCTCTACCGGAACAAAAAAAGTGGGAATCATAATAATGGGCATATCAATCATGTGATAAGTGGCACCACAATCAATAACCCAAGATGGAGCTGTCGAAGGAGCAGATGTGGAAACATGTAAAGTTGAAGCTGAGGAATGTGGCACTATAAGTGAAGAGGATGAGCCACCCAATTATGATATAACCCTGCGGAATGCTGCAATATCCTCCCTAGTAAGGGAGTTGTACTCTGCCTATATACTAGGAGTAGACCCTGTAGTATCAGTCTCAATCTATACACTGTGTGCTCTAGCTCCCCCTCTACGACCACCACATGCACCACTAGATACACCATGCAAACCAGAGAACAGACATGAAGTACCCAACATCTCTCTTCAATGTTCCCAGATTTTCCACAATGATCACATCGGAATCTATCCCTGTCATCTCCACGACGTGGCCCTTGGCCTCTACCGCCACCACACTAATCTCTCTAAGAGCTAGTATTAAGAGCTGACCGCTTAAGAGGGGGTGCAGGTTCCATGGCCACCCGTTGAGTCTCCTCATGCTGTAAATAGCTACACACCTCATCAAGGGATGGAAGAGGAGACCGACTTAAGATTTGTATCCAGATTGGCTCATACTCTGATTCAAACCACCAAGTAAGATAAGACCACGCTCATTTTCAAGTGTTCAGTAAACCCTAGCTTCATCTTCTGGATTGGACAATTGGAATTTGGAAGTCCCTATAGTGATACTCTTTCAAGAAACAAATGACAGTGTTGGAGTACTTAGAAATGGTCCTATCTCCATGCTTCATTGTAATAACCTTTTGGAGTAGTTAATAAACCTTAGCCAAGTCACCCACTTGGTCAAAAATTTTGGCGACACTATCCCAAATGTTCTTGGCAGCAGTGTATTTTCTCACAACCTTCTTCCGATCTCAGGTTTCATAGAGAATATCAACGAAGTCATTACAAAGCGAGGCACAATCTAAGTTGGTTGTCCAACTTCACAATAAAGATCTAAGTATTTGGGTTATCAAAAGTCATAGGAGTATGATGAACACTAATCGATGCACTGGCTGAAACTTCTCCAAGTCCACTGTCTTCAGACATATTGTAGAGAAGGAAGTGAGGAACCACACACAAGATGGGGAGTACACATTCTACCCAAATTTTCCTTCCCAATACTCAGAGACAAACCTAACAAAGGAGTAAACACATAACACAAAAAAAATCCAAATCAAGGCACACTTCAAGGGAAACAAGTTGGTTATAACACTTTAAGAAACCCAACCAACACATCTCATGAACCTAATATGGCTGGAATCCAACACAAATTGAACTTTGGAAGCAAGCAAAGCAAAAAACAGGGGAGGCAGTACCTTCAAAACAGTAGAGAAAATGAGTTGTGAGCTCACAACTCCATCCTCCTAGGACCGAGAGCCTGGAAGCCTTCTAGGGAAGCCTTGGGCGATCCAAAAGAGGTATATCCCACCTCCAATAGTTACCGGATGAGAGAGTGAGAATTCCCAAAGAAGAGTTCATGGTAGCCATTGAAAACCGTCTTTTTGTTGTTATGAACTCCAAACAGCTCCAACCTTCTATTTATTCACATGCAATCTCTTCTTGGGTTTGCTTTGACCTTCTTTCAAGCTCATCTCATTAGTGTTCTTCAAGCTTTTCACATAATTATCTCTTTCTTGGAACCCCTTTGTAACCTAAGGTTCCAAAAAGAGGAAATGGAAGGGGGAAACTCGTAATTCAGACTCTCAAACCAAGACCGTGAGCTAATACCAAGTTAGAATACAAAGATTTTGAGAAACCAAGAGAGCAAGAGAGCAAGAGAGAAGAAGAAGAAGAAGTAGGAGAAGTAGGAGAAGGGTTGGAGAAGAAGAGGAAGAAGAAGAGAAATAATGGTAGAATGCTGTGTTAAGAGAATGATCTCCCTAACACACATATTGCTTCACTAATATATTATATGGAAGTACACAATCCTCCCTAGGGAGGTAAAAAGGGGAAAAAGAACAAGTAACATAACTAGTTCCCAAACTACCCTTAGTACATAATCTCTAACAGAATGTAGACTAGAACAGCTTCAAACCATAACATGTAGTTAGATACACCATTAAGTTCGATATAGGTGATCTGAATATGAACATTATCAACAGATACTTTAGTTTCAGCCATCATACACACAGGTAGAATAGGGATTGGATAGAATTTAAACCTATAGCCGACGAGAGGGAACACCAAATCAGCAACCAAAGAATAATAGCAGAAACTAGACAGGAACAAGTCAAAAGCACAGGAGCAATAGATAACTTGATCGAAGGATCAGATGCAATGGTAACAAGGACCTGAGAAAAATACTCACAGTACCGAGAACTCAGAATTTTGGGTGATTTTCCACCAGGACCACCACCAAAAAACAGGAGGTCAGATGGAAGTCAGAAAGCTATCGAGTGCTCTTCCAAAAGGGGGCAATGGTGCCCCAAATATTGAATCAATCTACTGGACAGATCCACCAGAAACTGAGAATGCGATAGGCTGGTTTTCCGTCAAAAACAGAGTATCACCCAGCCTTATAGAGAAAGTATATTGCAGCAGCTCAAGCGCTCAAAAAGAGCCAAGATAGGTGTCGAGTGGTCCTCCCAACAGTATGTAGTCCTCGAAAGGAGAGAATCAGAAAGCTGCATGAAAGATAATTGGAAGATCAACTCTTTTTTTTTTCTCTTTCAATCCAGAATAGGAGTCGGCAGCAATAATCTTCATAAAAACTTGATGATGGTGGACAGCCCTAGTTTATCTTTGTATCACCACTAACTAGTACACTAGGGCTGTAGCTAGTATAAAGGCAGCATAGGCTGCTGCCACAAAAAACTGAGATCACTCCTTGAACGGACTATCAAACCAGCATGTGAAAGAGATCGATTACTGGTTCTTAGAGCTCTGATACCATGTAATGATAACCAAAGATTAGAAGCCAGTAACCGAAAAAGAGTCGCTCAAACTGGTAGAGAACTGCAGAATCGTTGCTCTAGCAGTGCACCCCACCCCCCCCCCCCTACCGCTCTTATATATATGATAAGCAATGAATTACAAGGAAACAAGGAAAGTAATTCTTTGTGCAGCAAGAAGCAAGAAAATAAAAAATAGAGGTTTAGTCTAATTAGGAAATAGAGATCTAGCATAACTAGAAAAAAGATAAACCAAAAGCTAAGAAATAATATCCAGCCACGAAAGGGAAAGTCCCCTTATTGTGGTACACATTAAAATGTACCCCCACAGTACAAAAGGTCCAATCTTTAACACCCTTCTTCTCTACATTCTGTTTTCTCTACAAGTACTAATTTCTGTTGTTATCCTTTCAAGCTTGTTGGAAGTTGTCTGGTACTGAGATTTGGAAAGGTTTTAATCTACTGTTATTGCTGGTTATGTGCTGTTACACTGAGGTTCAAAATAACAGACCAAGGGACCACCAACTAAGAGTTGGCGGCAGCCCTGTTTTGGGGATCTATTTGCTGAAATCGATATATGAGATACAACTATACAAGGGAACCAGGCCATAAGATTATCCTCATCTCTTGGGGTGTTACAGGGCCTCCAAGAAGGATTCCTTCGGCCAGCCTTCTGTGCTGATCTGATCCCTTGATCTACTGATACAAGAAATCATTTGAATTTGGGTTACGGGTTCTAGATTTTACTGTTTTAACTCTTGACTCAAATCTGGCTGTTCTAACATTGCAGTATTCTGGGGTTTACTTATTCTAAGTTTCTAACAGCTAATGATCATTGACCAGAATCTGACTTCCATTGGATAAGGTTGACTTTGACTTTATCATTAACCTAAATTCTGCTTTATGGTTTTTCTTGACATCCTGTTAATCTGAGCCTTGGGTCCATCCTATCTAACCCCACACAACCAATTGCTCTCACGAAATTGGGCCAAAGAAATCAAAGGAAAGTTCACCATCAGGCTTTTCCACCTCATCCCCTAAGAACCTCCATTATGGGTATGTTAATTCACCGAAACAGTTGGCTTTTCCACCTTATCCCTTCTTTTAGTTGGGCTTCTGGCCCCTTGCTGTTGTCCCCTCCTTTGAGGGCACCTTTTGGCTCCCCCCACCCCCTCTTCTCCTCTGTATATTTTTTTCTCCTTGTTAATGAATTTATTTGCTCCCCCCTCGCCCAAAAAAAAAACCGAAACAGATCTTTGAAATATTCTCCACTGAAACAGTACTTCAAATTTGTGAACTCACAGAAATATGCATACTTCTTTTCAGTCTTCATTTTAACGATATATTCCTTTTCTTATTCATTTTTCTTTCCCCAATAACTATTTTCCCTAAATCACAGAACTCCAATTCCTTTTCAAGCAGGGAAGCCAAGGACAAAATTTTCAAAAATTGACCAAAGCTCATCATTTGTTCAAGAAGAAAATGGAGACTCAAACAATAAACTCACCTTCTTAAGAAAGTCAAATTTTCAGAAATCAGCAAAATATTGGTAACATGGTCACGTGTCAATCTAATGCAGTATTTTCAATCAGGGTCACAGGGTGTAGAAAGCTGAACTTGAACCTGAACCAAGACAATTCAATCTCCAGAAACTGGACCGAATTAAAGTTTCCCCTGAGCCTAAGCTTGATTTGACGTTTACAAGTTGAAGGAGAGTTTGATAAAGATTGGTCTATGTATGCTTATTGACACCCCTCTCCTCTTACAAAGTTTAGATACTCTACTAGGAAGCAGTTCTCCTTGAACGGCTCATCCATTATGGAATCCATGGATAACAGAAATCTCTCCAAATGGCAGGTCAGAATGGGCTGAAATTGTGTGGACAGATAAACCCCAAGGTCCCCTGCTCACATGTCAAGTTTATGCCCAAATGGAATTGGTGACGTGACAAAATAAAGCTCTTAAATTCAATAGCAAAATTAAAAAGCAACAATTGAAAATATGAGGGGAATAGGCCAATACATAAGAGGGTATATGAATAAGTTAAGTCTGAAATTTTACACGTGGCCAATTCAGGTGTCCAATGACCGTATTTTAGATAAACCTTCCACATGGCACAACTAGGTGTACGGTCAAACCTCTTGACTGTGAAGTCCAGAGAAACTTTTCTCCACTAACTATAGTCCACACCATCAACTAGCAGACCAATCCGACCAAATTATTTTACAAGAAAATTATAAAATATAAATAACAAAGAACTAAATAGATCAAATAATTTGATTTCATCTGATCCACTAGAATTACGTAACCAGGATATATTCTACAAGATGCTAACGGCATTGATGATTCAAAGGTATATGGATAAAATCCTGGAGAAAAAAAAAAAAAAAAAGAGGAAAACAATGATTGAACCTAACCGTATGCTGGTGGATTGGCAATTATGGCTTCTGCTCTGAAAGGGATACCAGAATCAAGATCAGGATCCTTGCATGCTGGCAATAGAGAAAATATGATATCCTTTATTTGCTTGCGCTGAATAGGTATTTCAGACGGTCCAGATGGCAAGAAGCCTTTGTTCTTGACCATGTCTGCACATAAGTGAACTATATTACCAGAAAGGAAATGGCACAGTATCCAGTGCATCAACTTCTGGAAATTAACCAAAAAGAAATTTATAACATTCTACCAATAGAAACCCACAAGAGAACTGCTTCAATATTCAACAGAAGCTATATAAACTAAGAAGGGAAAAAATAAATAAATAAAATGGAAAAATGGAGAGGGAAAGAAAAACAGTCTCTCCTGCGAAGCAGGGGGTAAGGCTTCGTACATTTGCCCCTCCCATACACTGCAATAGCGGGAGCCACGTGCACTAGGACAATCTTTCTTGGAGAGGATAAGAAAAACAGTCTCAATTACTCTACAATCAACGAAAGCAAAAGATGATGAAGCAAAAGAAGGAAGCATGGGAAAGCTTCTGAGGTGAAATAATGATATGACCAGTTTATTGGCAAATTGAGCTCCGATGAAATCCAGAGAGAACTATAGGGGCGGAAATTTTTTGAACAAGACAGGCGAAAAGAAGAAACTTGCACAGCCTTAGAAATTTTTACGGGGAACAAAGCACCCAAAAGGCATGATTCTCAACATGAAAGAGTAAGTAAAGATCGTTCAGGTTATAAGTTGGAAATATTGTGGTTAATGCTATGCAAACTTAACATGCCTTTTTGTCTGAAATGCATCTCAGGAAAAAAAAAAAAGGCAGCATGCACGTGAACCATTGTCATCCCTACAACTTTAGATTAGATACTTCAATTCAACTGTATAATTTTCCATTTGAAAAAGAATCCATGATAAGCCCAAAATATCGCAAAAGTAAACAGATATTCCAATGGACAAATGGACCACACAATAAAAATACAGTTAGCCAGTGCATAAAAGAACAATAAACAAAGGCATAGTTTCAAATCCTCGCCACATACTTAATGAGGTTACTAAAAAAGGTCACATGAACAATAGGAAATAGGTGCAAACCAAATAGAAAAGCAGAATTTTATCTTGTTTCACAGCTATGAAGAAAAAGGATGGGAAATCCTCTGCAATCCTAAACAGCTCAACAACTATGCACTTGATACATATGAAAACATGCAGAAGTTCCAATTTTCCAAATCCAAGAGGCTACTTGTTTGTGCTTAAGGAGAAAATGTAGGTCACTTACAACCAGCGAGAACTTTTGGATCCCCTCCTAAAGGAAAAAATTCCAACCCAGCTGACAAAACAAATTCTTTGAAATTTGCATGAGTTGCCAACCTAACACGATGCCCGAAGTCCTGCGTGCAAAAATGAGTGTCCCTCAAGTAAGGGCAAAGGAATCTTTCAGATATGTCACTTTAGTAGTTCAAAGGGGGGGGGGGAATATTTAATAATAAAAGTTCAAACATCACTTTTTTTTTTTTTTTTTGGTACAATTGAAACATCACTTAGTAAGAAAAGAAATAACATAAAAAATTCATGCAATAATTAGTCAGTCCTCAGTAAAAAAAAACGTGGCAAAGTTGTGAAATCCCTATTCAAATTATGATGAAAAGTTCAAATCCTGAAAAGATTAGGAGATTACAATTCCACTGAAAATAAGAATGTAGCAATGAAATTGATACCCAGGATAAAATAACATTAAATAGAAAAAAACACTTGAAAACCAGATCTGGAATAAAAAATGAGAATTTCTTTCCCAAGATTAAAGGTGCAACTAGATCAGATAATGGTCCTCTTCTGAAATTAAGAACCTCACCTTAGCCAAAGCCAAAGGCTAAGAAAGAAAAGCGCAAATTATGAGCAACATTACAACTAACTCTAGAATTGGAATTTCACATAAATCTTAGAAGTAGGAGATCAACACGAATGGATCAATAAGCTAAGTGTGCTCGCTTTGCAACAGGAAAGTAACAAAATTGCAGAAATGATTAAAAAGGATGGATGACCTAATCCAATTGGTTGTTGAAGAATAAACTCCAAAAGCCCTTGCAGAACTTGAAATTGAAAATCCACCCAACCCACGAAGAGAATAATCACCCTCACATAATGAAGGGCGTGGCATAAAAAAAGCACGTAGACTTGCAAACACAAATTTTTCCATCAACCACACAAAAAATATGAAGTACAATACCCAGGTAACATATCTACAACTTGACTAAATACCGATCAATGTAAACCAACCTAATCCTATAACTTTCTTAAACTCATTATGAAAATGAAAATTAACTCTATTCATCTTCTAGCTAGCCTGATTGTTTAAAGACTAACTATTATCAACAGAACTCCATGAGGATTGCACATGGTTGTTTCTTCCTTCCAGGAAACATTTTCACAAATTTAGGCTCTGATATTTCAGGCTGACTAACTTTTGGTTGGGCTTCTAAAATGGAACTTAATTCTGGATCATGCCTTCCAGCATCCAACAAGCTCTTTTGGGCCTCTCTGCATTCTGCCTGCATCAAAAAGTTTATACGCAGGTTTTGAACAATTAGACACTTCTTGGAGCTCCAGGAAAAGTCTGCAGTAATTAAGTAAATGTGTTCCAATGGAAAACCCACCAGAACTTGTGCCTATTATAAAGCTACAACTTGGGAGACTGAACATTCAAATCATTGACAATTATACAATGCATAGAGAGAGTCAAGGATATAAGTATCGGTATCAGGTGTTCGATCAGAGGGGTGATTGTCAGAGACACCATATTGGAGAGATGCAAGATACGCATGGTCAAGAAATGCATGGATATGATTATAATACATATAAAATACAGTTTTGAAACATAAAACACCTTATTATGCAATATGTAAATATATATCAGCTTGACGACAGGATTCGAGTCCTTTTCGCCTAATCTAGTGATGCTTAACACCCCCCCCCCCAAAAAAAAAAAAAAGAACTGCAACTTTACCTCTTTTTCTCCCATATCTATTTTCAATCCACGATTTGAGCACTCTAAATCCCCAAACTTTGTTTTTTTGTTAGGTGTGATGTAGACACCCATACTGGCTTCCATTACAAATGGAATAAAGACAGCCAGCCCAACCAGCCTTTAGGCTGATCAAGCCAGCCAGCTGGCCCTCATTTTTTGGTCCTATGCTGGTCCATACATGCAGACATCAAACCAGCATAGATGCCCCTTGACTTGAGCATGTTTTACTTCCCTAATTGGTCTTCTAGAAGAGCCCCAAGCAGACATCGATCCAGCCTGTCCAGAAGCTTCTTTTGTGGCCTGTGATTCCTTATACAGCTATAAATTGTCTTCCTGTGTTTGACTAGTCAAACCTCAAGTTAGGCAGGTCAAGTATCCTTCTAGAAGGTCCTTGTTAATGTCTTTTATGTTTTCTTAGTCTACAAGTCAATAATTAGTCGCAAAACATGTTAGTTTCCTTTTTTCATATACTTTCCTATAAGGTTAGTTTCAAAATTGTAAGGCTGTGCCTAAGTCTATATAAGAAAGACCAACGTACTACTTTGAGAATTAATGAAGAACTATTGAATTGTAGCCATTGCTCCAAACTTCCTGATTGAGATAGCCACGGGTGAGAGGCCCAAGGCTGAGATTGCCATATCCCACCCACATCTATCCCAACTCCATCTGACTCTTCTTATTCTTACTTTCTACTTGTTTGATTGCTGTGAGAGTGTGTTTGAGTGACCGACTCAAGCTTGTTTGAAGTTCAGAAGCATCATCAAAGGATCAGATTGAAGGCAGCCAAGAGGAGGATCGAATTCAGTCAACTGTAAGAGTTTTGGCCCCAATCGATTTCTTCTATATCTCTCCAACCAGCCACCTGTTCAGGAAGCCCTTCAGAGGGTTTATAGGCCATACTTGGAGTAACACTCGTCCAGGTTTTCAGCCCTGTCTATCCAGCCAAAATCAAACTGCAGCTTTTCTCTTGTTTCTCTGCTGAACCCTAGTTCAGCGAAGGGGTCTGTTGCTGTACTGCTGCACTGCTGCACTGCTGCACTGCTGCACTGCTGCACTGCTGCAGCCTGGATTGGGGATCACTGGGAGGGTTACTCAGACCTATTTCAGACCTTATTTGGATCAGGTGTGAAGGTTCTAATTCCCCCTAACTTGTGAGTTCTAATTCAACCCAATTTGAGGCCTTGTATTCTCTCTACGACATGTTCAACACTCTTAGACAAGGTACTATTACTGTTGAGGAATACATTTATAGGTTTAATGATTTGCTCTCACGTACAGGTGTCTATCATGAGGCTGAGGAACTGCTTATATCTCGATTCAAGTTGGGACTAAGCCATGAAATCCCTGATAAAATTGGGGTGACAGAACTCCCAAATTTGAGTGCATGTATCACAAAGGCCTTAGAGGTAGAAGACTTGATTAAATCAGCCCCTAGAAGATATAACCAGCCCACTGAAGTTAAAAGGACTTTTGTGCCAAATAGGCCTAGTGGACTCCCGACCCAAGCTCCACAAGCTACATAGGACAAGGGTAAAACACCTATGGCTATTGAAGGAGTAATCAAGTGCTTCCATGTAGAGGCTTTGGACATTTTGCCAAATTTTGTCCCTACCGTCAAAACACCAACTCTGTCATTGCAGCACTTGAAGCTAACCCAATTATGCAAGTACACAAGCCACAACTTGACGATGATTGGTTGCCAACGCCACCACTGAAGACAATGATGAAGGTGCTGAAATTGAAGGAGCAACAGATGATCGTGATATTTGTACTCTTGAAATAATTTCTAGCACTGAAGAATTCCTTGACGAGCCCAAGACTAAAGATGAGCAAGAACAAGTAAAAGATGAGCTAGAAGACGATACCATGGACACACCTATGAAGATGTTGAAGTTGAGCATGTGGATTACGTCATTCCCTGAAATACCTTGAGGATCATCAGCCAGCCTCTACGATTACATCCAAGTGATCAAGGAATTGCCTGAATTCTTTTATGGTTTGTTGATGGATGTACACCATGTGGGAATCATTCTTACACTCTACAGCTCGAATTTTTTCTAAGAGGGGCCAAGTTGAAGTAGACCAAAGCTTGAAGAAGAAGAGTAAAACAAGAGTCTAAAAACACTATTCATGCATTACTGTTCACATAAAACTGTTAACTGAACAGTACTTTTGGGTGAAATCTTCTATTCTAGTTTCTTATTTAGTTCACTTAAGTTAGTTTGTATTTTCTTATTGAGCAAGTTAGTCTAGTTAGGCACTGTTTGATAACACTTCTGCTGTTTCTAGAGCAGAAACGATTTTTCACGTTTCTGGGAACAGAAACGGATTTTTTGGTGCTTGATAAACATGCTTCTCGAATTGAGTAGGGTTGGGTAGATTCCTTGGGTCGGTGTGCGTTTTGCTGGGGAATTCGAACTTCAATCCACAACAATGATTCACTAATCGATTCATGAGGGTCCGGAGAGAATTGGAAGTAATTCACAAAGGAATTGACGAATGTGAATTTAAGGCTTCCACTAGCAAAGCAAAAATTCAGTGTATTCCTTCTCGTTTCCCTGGAGAATCTTCGAACTTTGGAAAGCCGTCAGGAAAGGTAAATGCTAGGTTGGGACTTGGGAGATGCAACTTTTCATTGGGGTTCATCAATTTTTTTGGCCCACAAGTTGTTCCAAGAAACAAAAAAACAAGTCTGACTTGTTTCGTCAAACACATTTCTAGACACAGAAATGAGCATAAATTTCTATTTATGTTTCAAAAAACAGGTGAAACAAAACAGATTTATCAAACAGTTTTTGGGGTGTTTTTCCGTTTCTGAGCACAGAAAAACGGAAAAAACACGCTTCTAAAAGCGTTATCAAACAGTGCCTTAGTTTCTTATTTTGTTAGTCAAAGAAGTTTCTATTTTGTAACTTAGGTTAGTTTCTTTTTCGTGTATAATTGTTAGTTTCTAATTAATTCTTACTTTGTTAGCAACTTAAACACAAATTAGAAACTCCTAATTCAGTCCATTAGTTTCTTTTTTTCTGCTCTTTTTTTTTTTTTTTTAATGTCCAAGTTAAGGCTATTTAAAGCCATTGATTATAATGAAAAAGGAGAGATTGAAGTTAATAAAAATTAATTGTTTACTCATGGCTGAGATAGCTATTACCTTGAGGGGTGAGATGCCCATTCACTATTTCTTCTTCCCCCTTCTCAACCCCACCATCGAATTCTCTTTCTTTTCTTATTTTTCTTTTATTTGTTTGCTGTGAGAGAGTGTTTGAGTGATTAAAGCAAGTTTGTTGAAGCCTAAAAGCACCATCAGAAGACCAGTTTGAAGGCCTATAGCTGTTGTTCTGCAAAACAGCCATACAGTTTCCATTTTAATTCTTCGAGTATAACTTCACAACCAGCCATCAGTTGAAGCCCTTCTTTTGAAGGATAGTTGGGCATTACATGAGGGATCTTTGCTCCAAATTTGAGGTTCATCAAAAGCTGAAATCTCAAGATATTGAAAGTTGTCAAAAGTTTCATGATTCATGTTGACAACATAACTGTCAATTCAGCCATCCAAATTGTCTCGTCTTTTAAGGGTTTGTTGACCTATCTAGGACCTTCATCTACTCCAAGTTTCAGCTCCATCTAAGCTACGGTTTGTGAGATCTCATTTTTCTCTCTATTCAGCCAGATTTTTCAGATCATGCCTAGGATTAGAATCACTTGTCATCCTAGTTCTACATTAATTTCATGAAGTATGCAATACAAAAGTGTCATATAGAGAAACTGGGTAACACAAATGAGAATGTTAAGATCGATGTACAGCAAAACTAAGAAGGATAAAGTAAACAATGATTATATTATAGCTGATCTAGGAGTTGCCCCAATTCATGATAAGCTCCAAGAAAGTCATTCTAGGTGGCATTGCTACTAGGTGGCATTGCTATGTTTAACAAACACCTTGGGATACACTAATAAGGTGAACTGATCTTTTTTTTCTAAAGGTGATGCAGTTGCACGATGGACTTAGGAAAGAAATATCTTTTGATTTGATTTTCTATTGTTTTAAAAATAATTTCTTTTTAAATTAGCTAGCTTCTAATTTTAGAATAGTTTCCATTTTCAAGTAGTTTTCATTAATTGTTTGATTTTTCCTTTATATTAGTCATGTAATAGAGAAGAACTCAGTTTTAGATTTGAAATTTTGATTTGAAATTGGATGTTTACTTGGCCGAAGCTTTGGCTACCGTGACTCTCTCCTTTCTTCTCTTTCTATTTTCTTCTTCTACTTTTCTCTTCCTTTTCTGGTTTGTATTCTTTTCTCTGTTTCTGGGCGGTAGTTGCAGTCCCAAACAAAGGGATATATCTCCCTCATTCTTGATCTGCTTGGACTGAGATTTTCGTGGAGGGTTTTCCTTCCCTAGGCGACCCTAGCCCTAGAATCTCGTCTCCAGAAGGTCGTTCTATCAAGAGGTTCAAGACCAAGTTCAGATCTGGTTCCCTATTACCGCCAGATCTGAGTCGCAGGGACAATACAGCTCCTCTTACTTCTTGTTTGAAGTGTTTATTTGTCGGAGTCAAGAGACCCTAAGGCTGGCCTTCGATTCGAAGTTCAGGTCAAACCAAGCTCTATCAAAGGAGTCCGATCGATCGGAGTTTTTTTTTCTGTTCCGCTGGTTTCTGGTTCTCACGATAAGAAGAAGAAACAGGTTTTTTTTTTTTTTTTTTTTTTTTTTTTTTTTTTTTTTTTTAAGAGTTTATTCCCTGTTATTACATAAAAGCCCCTGTCCTGAAATTGTGTTCTAATATTCCTCCCCCTCACTTTAACAATTACACATTACCCCTCCTCTTCTACTTTTATATTTCAGTTTGACCCTACTCTTTATTTTCCTCTCTCTTAAGCTCTTAAAATTGTTTCTGAAATTACAAGAATACAACCATTGCATTGAGCTTCTTAGTCATTCTGGTGGGCCCTAAGTGATCCAATTCCTGATTTTGGGAACCTGGATCCGCATCAAAAGGGATCAATTTTATTAAACAAAGAAGAAAGGAAACATTACACTGGCAGCACCCAGAAAAGAAACTAGGAATGAGGGCCCCACCTTCGGCATTGCCATCATTAGGGGCACCTACCCCAAAAACTATAAGCAAGCAAATTAACTTAAAAATTTTCTTTGATCAAGAGAGATGGACTGATCTGACTCAGATTGAAGGCACTAAAAGAGTTAGGGGCAGGCCTAAAATGAACATAGGAGTAGTGAGGAAAGACGTGCATAGTTTAGGTTTAATCCTTGATATGATCTCGAATAGAGCTGATTTGAGGGCAAGAATTCATGTAGTCAACCCCATTTAGGTCGGATTTTTTGGAGTTATTCTTGTGTTACTCTCCTTTTACTTTCCTTTTACCTTTTTTCTATTCTGTATTGTCATTGCACAGATCCATGTAGCGGACCCTATTTAGTTGGGATAAGGCTACAATCCAAAAGAAGAAACAACAAATTAAACTTAAGCATAAGCTCATAAAAAGGAGAATAGGTCCAAACAACCTGCAAGTGTTTACCAATGGCAACAAATGGCTGCACATCACCCCGCGTACCAACAATGAGCATTACTATTTGAAGTGGTGGAATACATTGAAGGTCTGTTGGATCCAGAGGTTCTTCATCAACAGCTTCATGATGAACACTTTCAGGTACAACATCAGCATTTGGAGTTTCTACATCCACAGAAACTTCAAATTCTACAGTCCCATCATCGTTCACAGTAGCTATTCGTTCCAACAACTTGCGCTGCAAATTGTGAAGGCATATTAAGGAGCAAAATGAATCAGAATCACAAAAAAGTTTTAATGTTAAAGGGCAATGAGGTATCTCAATAACTGACAAAAAAATTTGAACAGAATGCAGAATCGCCTGAGAAGAACAACCACCACAAATAACAGAATCCTCAATTCATCAAACATTGACAGGGAACATAAGAAATAACTAATTAATAGATATGGCAATCGAGAGCCACTCTGGCAAGCAAGTTTCAATCAGGGATTTATCAAACAGAAAATACTGTTATAACAAGGAAATTATAAAGTCAAAAGCTGGATACAGAATAGGCTCATGATAATTAATTTACATGGGTTACAGTTACACCATACCAAAAGCTATTGTCCCCTATCCAGTAAAACAATCAAGGGGAAGCGAAGAAGATTTCATAAAAAATAACCAATTCAGACCTACACAATTGGATAGGGAGAGGAAAGGAAGATCAGGATTTTTTTTTTTTTTTTTTTTTT
>NC_056569.1:4496186-4526037 GCF_013358625.1 Macadamia integrifolia
GGGGGAGGGCGTGTTGGGGGATGAGCTAACTTTATAGACAGGAAAAGAAATAATACAAAAAAAAATTGGTAAAATTCTTGCAAACATAACTATAAAAACACGAAGCAAGTCAGGAACATAGGAACCTCAAATTTAAAAGCACCAGATGCATGTGACTCTGCGTGATGGAAAAAGAATAGCATTTTCAAAGGGTATGTAACCTAGTTCATATTCCTCAGTTACTGTATGGTGGAATTTTTCCCTGCAATCTGATGCCTGCCATTTCTGAGAAAAACTAACAGGCATGATAGACATAGATGCCCAAAACTAGGGTCCCCCTATGGCAGGATTGTATGGAAGCAGTAGAATAATAATTGTGTGTTCCAAAATTGTTTGGCAACTTGGCAGTCATAGTTGACTGGCTATATTTTCCAGTTCTGGAAGTTGTAGAGCAATAGAGTCAACTGAAAGGTTCAATAAGCATATACTAGCTGAGAATAGGTGAGCAAGATCAGATTTGATTGGGTTTAAGACAAGATTAAAATGTCAAAACTTGATTCGTTTTAGAGAATCAGAGGTGAATTCATTATCCATTGCTTTTTGACAAGTCTGGAATATAAAAATCAGACAAAATACAGTGGTTTATTACTGTGGTACAGCTGTCCTTGAATAATGCTTAGAATAATTGTCAATGCGTCGCTAGACTAAGCACCCAGGGGACATGGACGCAGCGGACAACTTCTTGGTGTTGCCTCGCGTCCAGGCCCCCTCCAATGCCTTGGGCCTTCTAGAGGTCATGACAACTATGCTGCTTAGGTAATTGGGCCTATTGATGCAATTAAAATTGTCCAATTGAGCCAATCGGGCCTCAGAAGACTTTATTTGTTGGGTTTTTATTAGTCTTGGGCTTTTTATTTTTGGATTTATTGATGTAATAGACCTCTTTTATAAGTTCATATTTAGATTCTTGATTCTGAATACAGGATTTACTTTATCAGCTTAGTTAGAATCCTATTTCTTTATGTTAATTGTTATTGATCGAATGTGAGGAATGCTTGTTCTGTCAATGTGACAGCCCCTTTATTTATAATAAGTGAATTACAGGTACAAGTACAATAATATCCTTAAGTAATATCCCTAAGGACAGATTTACCCTTATTCACATATTAAAAAACTCCCCCACAAGTTGGTGCATGTATGTCACACATGCCCAACTTGCACGCTATAGGATGAAATAATTTACTACATAATCCCTTTGTGAAGACATTTGCTAGTTGATCTCTAGAATAGACAAAGGGAATGCAAATCAACCCCTAGTCGAGCTTCACCTTAATTAAGTGATGATCGATCTCAACATGCTTGGTGTGGTCTTGCTGAACTGGATTGTGAACAATATTGAGGGCAGACTTACTATCACAGGACAGCATCATAGGTAGTGGAACAGGAAAGGCCAAATATTTCTGATGCAGATAAGTCACTTAATAGGCTTATTTTATTGGAAATAAGCCTTAGGTTGGGTTATGTAGGTATTTGGCCTTTGATCCTATAGGTTTTCTTTGTAATAGGTCACTTTAATGGGCCTAAAATATGGATAGAAAGTTGGAAAACGAATTTACTTTTATTAGTTTAGTTAGAGCCCTAGACTCACTAGATATGTTTTGGTTGTTTTGTTTGAGTCCAACTCCATATTGGTCTTAAAGTGTCTTTTAGGAGTCCTATTATAAGTCTAATTATGTTTTTATTTGGTGGACAAATCGCCTAAGTCCTAAGCTAAGTAGGTTCTCTGTTTTGAGTCTATTTTCTTTGTTATTTCAGTTTTCTAGTCAGTTTAGGTTTCCCCATTAGTTAACGATTGGATTAGGCCTTTCCTTTTTAGTGTTTGAGACTGTTTTTGAGTTTCCTATATAAGTTTGTAAAGGGCTACAACGTTGTACACGAATTTGATTGAATGAAAGCTTATTTTTGTTGTCTGCAAAATTATTCCCTGAGAAATGATGACCATCAGCTGAGATAGCTGAGGGTGAGAGACACAGGCTGAGATAGCCATTCCCCTATCCCATTCTTCCCTTCATTCTCTATTTTCTGTTTTGTTCATCCTATCTATCCCTGAATCTGGTTTTTATTGAATTTAGTAAAAATCCAATTGGAATTGGATCACTTGTGATTCGATCTTACATTATTTTCAAAAGTCTTTGAAGCCACATTAGTCCACGGATGCCATGAGACATGGTGAGAAATTCAGCTTCACCACTGGATCAAGCCACTACAACCTGCTTCTTACTCCTCCAAGTAACCAAGTTACCTCCCACAATAGTACCATAACTCGTAGTGGATAGCCGATCATCTGGAGAATTGGCCCAATTAGCATCAGTAAAGGCCTCAGCTCTACGATGACCGTGAGAAGATAACGTGAACCCCTCTCCTGGTGGACTTCATATAGCGCAGGATCCGAAATACAGCCTCTAAATATGTAGAATAAGGATCATGCATATATTGGCTTACCATGCTAACTACGAAGGCAATGTCTGGACGATTATGGGCTAGATCAACTTTCCAACCAATCTCTAATACAGTCCCTTATCCATTGGGTCTCCATACTTATGAGAGATCTGGACATTTGCCTCTAGGGGATTATCTGTAGGCTTACATCCAAGGAATCCTATTATGAGAGATCTGGACATTTGCCTCTAAGGGATTATCAGTAGGCTTACATCCGAGGAATCCTATTATGGATAAGAGATCGAGAGTATACTTCCTTTAAGACAAAAAAAATCCCTTAGTGGAATAGCAACCTCAATACCAAGAAACTAATGCAACTTACCTACATCCTTGATCTCAAACTATTGACCTCGGTAGTTCTTCAGACAAGAAATTTCCTCTGTGTCATCCCCAGTGACAATAATGTCATGAACGTCACTCTACAATGGATAACGACGTGGTAACTACTGAAGGAAGAGAGATACCGCAACGTGACTCTTTTAGATATTTGGGATCTATCATAAATAAAGAAGGCAATATAGAGGAAGATGTGGCACATAGAATCAAAGTGTGATGGACGAAGTAGAGAGGCGAGTCTGAAGTTTTGTGTGACCGACGTGTCCCTATAAAACTTAAAGGAAGATTCTATGGAATAGTCATATGCCCGGTTGTAATGTATGGGGCAGAATGTCGGGCAATGAAGAAGTGACATATTGATAAGTTGTGTGTAGTGGAGATGAGAATGTTAAGATGGATGTGTGGGAAAACTAGAAATGATAAGGTAAAGAATGAACATATTAGAGCGGATTTGGGAGTTGCTCCAATTCATGATAAGCTTCAAAAAATTCATTTGAAATGGTATGGTCATGTTCATTAGAGGCCATCGGATGCACCAATAAGGAGGAGTGATCTGATTCAGAAATATGGGTCTAAAAGAGCCGGGGGTAGGACAAAAATGGCCATACAAGAAGTAGTGAGGAAAGACAAGAATAGATTAGGCTTTGTCCCGAGTATGGCCTTGAATAGGGCAGATTGGAGGGCTAAGATACAGGTAGCGGACAGCATCTAGTTGTGTCCTACTTCATTACTAGTTTTTCACATATGTTTCCTCTCTCTTTTATGTTTATTTTTCCTTTTCTTTGTCCGTGCTTGGATCTGTGTAGTGGACCCATTAAGTCGGGACAAGGCTTTATTGTTGTTGTTGTTCCAAAGGATCACAAATAAGTACTTGGGCTGAAAATTGATCCTCACGTTTCTTAAAGCTAGCAGCATTAGCAGTGCAAGTAGCCTAATAGGTGTCATAAAAGTTAAGATCCAACGCAACTCAGTACATTACTGAGACAAGGTGAAGTCCTTCTGCTTGGTTTCCCAAAGGCGCTTGTCCAAATCATAAAATTGGGCAACATTCCCAACCTTAGAGTATGTATCCTAAGCTATCTTCCAAATCTTCGTTGCGATATCCAAGAGAAGGTAACCACAAGCAATCTGTGGTTGCATAGAATTCAGAAGAAAATCCATGACCAATGAGTTATCAGAACTCCACTCTGTCTAAGCAAGAAGTAGTAGGCTGGACTGTTGCGCCTGTCAAAGGAACCACAGGCATTAGTGGAGAGATAACAAGAACGTGACCACATCAAATAATTTTTCCAGTCTAAACGTACAGTGTTAACAAGGAAGTTCCAAGACTATTGTACTCCAGTACTAGCCCCTTCAAATCCATTCAATTCAGCAGTAAGTTCTAGTGAACATGTAAAAAAAGTACACAGGGATGAAGATAGATGACTAGAACAAGCCACAAAGCGCTGTATCACCAACCGCAGCCAGCACAAACACCCCAAAAAAAAGGGTGAAAACCATACAACAACAACAACAAACTCAGCCTTATCCCAACTAAATGGGGCCGGCTACAGGGACCCATTTAGAACAGAGAGAGAGAGAGAGAGAGAGAGTAAGAGGAAAGAGGCACAACCCATATTTATTAAGGCCAAAAGGTGGCCGAGGCATTTAGAGTCTTCCGAAGTGCTTTGGCGATAGGGCGGGCATAAGGCATCATCTTATCAAATAAAGCATTCTAGTGTTGTTTTTTTTTTTCATATAACCATTTTATTTGGCACAAATAGCACAATAAAAATTATATAATTCTACTTATATGCTAAAGAAAAATTAAGGATTCATAGCAATGCAAGATATTCATTAGAGAAACAAATTAATAAAATGAAACTAAGTTCATCTTCATCATAGCATACAATATAACTAAGAAACAAAATTATAAATATAAAGGGGAAAAAAAAAAGGCTGTTAAAATATGTAAGTATTCATTATACTTACCTCTATAATGCTAAAATGAGTGCCTAAAGTCATCCACTATAGTTCTACTCTTGTCAGTCTGATTAGGGCTGCAACTAAGGTCAATATCGTTGTAATGGGAAAAGAAAACCAGGAGACAAGTAGAAGGAATGTCTCGCTGGAATGGGAAGAAGGTGGGATTACAGGAAGAAGAATAGAAAAAACTGAAGAGAAAGAGATCTCCGTTCAGCAACAAAGAACTGGGGAAAATAAAAAAAGAATACCTTGCCGGAGCTGAAATCGATGGAGGAAGGGACACGGGTGCTATGGTTCTCCTAAACAAAGAAGAAAACAACCAAAAAGATTTTGCGATTTTTGATTTTTGAATTTATATAGACTTGATCCCATTGTTCTCAAGTGTACAGAATTCCCATAGACTTGCCAATCACAACAAAAAATATGGAATCTATGGTAATACATTAAAAAAAATAATAATAATAATAATTGACAAACAAAAGCATAAAGTGTCTACCTTGGTCGTAAGGTGCAATACGGCGTCATAAGGAACGTGAAAAACATAAAGCGCATGACTGCCTTAGCCTACCCATATTGCCTTAACACTTAGGCAATGGCTTAATAACTATGGCGCAGCCAACTACTCAGGAGAATCTCAGATAAATGGGGTCAGCTCATGGTTTTAAGTATCGGTGCGTATCGTTCCGTATCGGTATCGGTAGGCATCGGCACGATACATACCGATATGCTACAGGGAATTTTGGGCCATCTTTTCTGTATTGGCGTATCGGTAGTACCGTATCGTGCTGTACCGTATCGGTACCAATACGTACAATACTCTGCGATACGAACTTTTGAAAATATGAAAATTCCCGTGAGTATCGGTACCGTATCGGTACATATCGTTGTATTGTACAGTATCGAACCGATACGTACCGATACGGTACGATACGGCTACTTAAGTGTGAATATGCCTTTTGTTGTTTGAAACAAACACTTCAAACTCTCACTAACAGTTTTTTATATTTCTCTTCTTTCTTCCCCTTTGATTAACACACCTTTTTGGAGACTCAAATGGTAGGTTGAAAGAAACATTGTGGAAGTGAATGGTTCAAAGAAGGAGAAAAACATAGTCCAAGAAGAACCTTGAACTTGAAAGTTGAAATTTTTGAATAGTAAGTTCTTGAATCTTTACTCACTTTTTTCAACTTTAACCTTAGATTTTCAATTTTTTTTACAAATTTAAGGTTCATCATACTTAGAATCACATTTTGTGCATCATTATTACATGAAATCATTGGATTTATAAAGATTTACACACTTTTTTCAAGAGAAAACGAGGGTTTCAATTTTTTTCAAATTTCTTAGATCTACTCATGCTCAATGGTTAAAAATGTTTAGATTTTTTATATGTTATGCAAAAACAAGTGTTCTACAACTTCCATAGAAAATTTTGATTTTTCTCAAAAATATATATTTTCTTAATTTTTTTATTCCGAAATTAATTAAAAAAATTCCCAATTTTTTTTTTTTTTTTAAGAAAATTTAGTTCATTCAACTCTTGAAAATAATGTCATAACTATAATTACTAAATACATGATTTCAAATGAAACCCACATTTTTTCCCCAAAAAAGTGAGGGTTTCAAATTTTTTTTATTTCTTAGATCTACTCAAATATATTGGTCCACACTTTGTTGATTTTTTATATGTTCTTTAAAAACATTTAATCTACAACTTCTATAAAAAAAATTAATTTTTCTAAATAGTTTGTATTTTTTATTTTTTTTATTTTGAAAATTAATTAAAAAAGATATACCGATTTACTAAGATTATGCAACCACTATTTGTGATACTTAAGTAGTTGATGGTGATAAGGCACAGACGATGGGAAATATAGTGCATTGTATGGAAGTTGTCAAACAAAAAATAGAAGAGGAGAACCCAAAGTAATTTAAGGCATTTTTTAAGATTATAAATCGTCGATAGGAAAATAATTTGGTTCAAGACCTTCATCGGGCAGGTATTTTCTCAATTAAATTTATAAGTTACTTTATTAGTAATTTAATATATTTAATCGTTAACAATAAGTGATATATAACAATGTCAATGTGCAGCCTATTATTTGAATCCAGATCTGCACTACAAGAACAATTTAAGGTTTAGGAAAGATTTGATAGAATCTTTGAAGGATGTTATCAACAAGTTAGCTCCTAATATTGATTCGGCCAAAGATGCAGTTGAAGAGGTTAGTAGTCTACTAAACTTACATATTGAATCATTGATTAATATTTAATACATTGAGTAGCATATTAATATGTTAATATATGTATAGGTGAAGTACGTCCGAGAGGCCACTCAAAGGTTTGCTGATCATTTAGCTATCCATGCTAGAGGAACACAACGCCCTGGTAATTTAGGCTTAATCAGCTATCCTTGTATTTCAAATTTATTTCAAACTCCTAATGTTGCAATTATCTTTATACAGCTGATTGGTGGATGAACTATAGATGGAGCGCTCCAAGCTTGAGGCCAATCGCAATGAAAATATTATCATGCACGGCATCCTCAAGTGGTTGCGAACGTAACTAGAGTACGTTCGGATTGATACACACCAAACCTTGGAATCGTCTGAGTTATGAGAGGCTGGAGAAGCTAGTGTATGTGCACTATAACATGAAATTGAAGATGAAATATTTAGAATTGGAGAAATCAGGGGATGATATTGATGTCAACCCAATTGACATCACCCACATACTTGACGAGAAAGATCCAGTTAGGGGATGGATTGAGGAGACTGAAAATGTTTTAGTGTTGGACAAATTATCTGAAGATCGACGAGAAACCACACCTGATCCCATTATAGATGACCTCATTAGAGATATAAATGAAGATTTTAAAAATATTGTTGATGATGAAACCCAAGCACCATCAGCTATGGAAGAGGATGATGATAGCTCCAATGATGGCGATATTAGGAGGACGAGATCAGGTGCTACATATAGCGTAACTCAACCAGATAGTGATGATGATGATCAAGACAAGGATGGTGCTACTGCTGCTGCTGATGATGATTATGATGATGATTATGATGATGATGATGGTAATAATGATGATGGTGGTGGTGGTGGTGGTGGTGGTGGTGGTGGTGATGGTGGTAGTGGTGGTGGCCAGACTTATGTACCACTACATTTCACAGAGAAGGCTGCATTTACACATGCAACCCAAGATAGTCATCATGGTGCTCGCACACAACCAAAGTCTTATAGTCGGAGGGGTAGGCGATCCCACAATCCGAGTGCTACTGATGCATTGATGAGTAGCATGGAGTCAATGTGCATTAGTTCAGATCTTGCTGGTTCCTCATCCAGATATGGACACCATGTATCTTCAGCCTATGGATATGGGACTTATGCATGACAATCATTTGCCAATCCAGAGCAGTACAGAAGTTCAGATCATGCTGGTTCCTCATCCGGACACGAACATGGACACGGATACGAACACCATGTATCTTCAGGTGCTTCTTCAGGCTATGGATATGGGACTTATGCAGGACCAACATTGGCCACTCCTGAGCAGTACAGAAGATTCTACAATGAATGGGAGACCCACTACCATAAATATTTCGACTGGGGTAAATATTGTGCCTATATTCGACAAGTGCAGAATATCATCGTAGTTGCTCCTATTGAAGAAGAAGGTCCTAGCCAAGGATTTGAACCACCACGACACTCTTCAGGGCACTCATCACATTGGCAATGGCAATGAGGAAAGAAAAAACTGTAAGAAACTCAAACATCATCATTTTGAACATTTTCAACTCAATATATTTGTCTATCAATACGATACCCTCTACTTTAGTATTTATGCATTCTACATGTTATATATAGCTTTTTTTAACTGTTTTTTTATGCAAAAGTGTATAAAAATGTGTTCCCTATCCATTTATGTGCGTATCTTTAACGTATCTTAGCGTATCTCCGATACGATACAATACCCTCCGATACGTATCTTAATTTTGACCGACCGATACGGCGACTGATACTGATACTTTAATCCTTGGGTCAGCTACATGGATCTTTGCCCTCCAATAATCTCTGTCAATTTTGACTCCCTTGTGGAAAGAATCACACAATAGGTAGAGGTGGCTAACACAAGCCACAATAATAGCCGCTCAAATAAAAAATAAATATATATTTGCTTTCAAAGAACCATCAAAGATAGATGCATCAATCAGGGACAAAAAAACCCCGACATCAAAATTGATTTAGGCAAAAAAACCCTAAAAAGTAAAAAATCGATTGAGGGAGAGGGCCTCTCAGGTCATAGGAAAGAGATCTGAGAGCCCAAGTGTGAAGAAGGCTGCTCTCGGTGACCTAGGAGAGGCTGACAGAGAGTAGGCAGAAGGCGAGAGAGAAGGTGATGGAGGAGACAGAAGGTGGAGACGAGAGACGAAAAAAAAAAAAAGAGTGAAGGGGGGGCGTCTAGGGCAGAGATCCCAAGGATGATCTCACTACTCTGATACCATGATCGAATGTGAGCAATGCTTGGTCTATCAATGTGACTTACAGGTATAAGTACAATAATATCCTTAAGTAATATCCCTAAGGACAGAATCACACTTATACCCATATTACAGCAGTTATTAAAGTGTTTTACATTGGATTAGATCTATCAGAGTCCAGCCTTGTTTTAAGCTGTTTTCCTTTATTTTAGGCTGATTTTAATAGCAGTAGACTCCCAGGTAAGCTATTGGCAGAGTTTTAGGCCTGGATTGGTTTCTGTTTTGAGTTTCTATTCAAACGTATGTAAGGGCTATGCCTTGTACATGAATTTGATGAATGAAGTTTGCTTTTGCCTTTGGTACTGTAGATTCAGTCCAGCCCTGTTGTGCAGGTTCATCAGATTGATGTATTCCAAGGTCATATTCCCCTTCTCTTCTTATTCTATTTTTCTCTTTATTTGTCCATCTTATCATGGATTCTATTCAGTTTATCAATCTGAAGTTCTGTATCAGAATCTTGTCTCAAGACTCCATTGATTCTCTGTTTCCAATATTCCTTGCTGCAATGGCAAAACCATAGATCTTCAAATCTGACCATTGGATCTGTCCCATACTTAGCAGTAACCTTCATCCATGATCCAACTAAACAAAGCACTTGATCATGAGATCTGGGCCACGATTTTTTTTTTCCAGTTAAGTTGTGATTTTTTCCTAAAATTTTAATTTCTTGAATTCTGCTGCTTGGTTAATTACTTATATCTGGTTTCAGTCACATATTCTGATTTTTTATTGATCAATATTTCTGATAGATCACTTATTTACTCCTTCTTTAAGATCAATCAACTACTGTTCTATTTGAGATTCCTTGCTCAAGTAGGAAACCTTATTATCTAGCAAACTTTGCAGTATTGATCCTCAGTCCATCATTGACTTTTGACCAGAATAATGGTCTCATCTGATTCTTTGATTTTCTGAAATCAATTTCTCTCAATTCTGGTTTCTAACCATCACTGCAATTCTGATATGATCCGGGAATTATAAACCACATGCTTAGGTGATCTGGATGTCCCATCAATTGGTATAAGTGCTAAACTTGTCCATAGACATTACGGATCCTATCCTTTCAATTGTTGTCCACCAACAACTTCAAGTCATGCAAGAGAACTTGTGAAAGGTTAAAAATATACGGCAACAATTTAGGGAATTTAAGAGCCCGTCACTGGTTACATCCGATCACATGAAAACTTCCTTCAACAAATTGATCTCACTCGTTGAGCAAAGGATGGAAGAGCCAGAAAATGAGTGGATCAAGTATCTCTTGAAAACAAAAGTCCCCAAGAGGAGCCCATGATCGAATCTAGATATGAATTGATCAAAGATCTGATTGAAGATTAAGACCTTCTAGGAATGTTATATCAAAGAGAAAATTGAGATCATTCCTAAAAAGATGGAACATGTGGAATTTGTTCTTCCATAGTTCCATAACAGATCTTCAATGTCAAAATTCCGAGGGTCGCTGATTTTGTCCGAGAGAGCCATTGGATTGTTGAATCAAAGCGATTGATCATGGATGCCAATCAAGTGGTGATGATTCTCCCATATTTTGGAACTCAAGGACGAGTTTTTCCAAAGGACTCAATCATCATATCTGGGCCATAAGATTTGTTTTTTGCAAGTTAATGGGTATTTCCTAAAATTTTGGTTCCTTGAATTCTGCTGCTTGGTTGATATCTAATATCTGGTTTCAGTCACTTATTTTGGTTGTTTATTGAACAATATTACTGATGGATCTCATCTTTATTCCTGCTTTAAGCTGTTATCAATTTCTGTTCTATTTGAGCTTCCTTGATCAAGTAGGAAACCCTATTATCTTCCACACTAGCTGTTGAAATTGAACCAAACTTCACAGGACTGATCCTTAGTTCATCTTTGACTTTCAACCAGAATATTGGTCACATCTGATCATTTGATTTTTCTAAATCATTTCTCTCAATTCTGGTTTTGAACCATAATGCACCCCTAGGGTCCAAACCCCTAGTTTTGGGTCGATATGGGCTCACCCAAGCACTAAACAGTTGTCTTGAAGATCAACCATTAAAATATTAATATTTCCTACAATAGGTTCTTGCAGGATAGTTGTCATGGCGACAAGGCAAACCAAGGAATGGGAGGGCTGCCTAAACTCTTAGGCAACAAGTCGCCTGCCTTAAGGCGACCAAGGCACCTAAGTGACCAAGTGTTATTTTTTATTTTTCCTCTTTTAGACATTATTTAGTATGCTACGTATACCTTGTATCATAAGAAATCAATATTAAGCCCCATCAAGTCATCAAAAATGAACATTAAGCCACATCAAACCATCAAAAAGCAGCATTAAGTCACATTAAGTTATAAAAAAATAACATTTCAATAAATGCTCTTGTTCTATGATAAGTTTGACTGGTCAAATTATTTTATTTTTACATGAGACTTATTCTATTAGGTATAACACAAAACCTGCTTTCCAACCAGTCTAATATTATTTAAATCTAAGTTGCAATAACAAAGTTATGTTCTGATAAACTAATTTTAAAGTGCGTGAATGCTATTCACATTGCCTGAATGAAAATAATTTTACAGACATCAAAACGAAATATTATTTTACCAGACTTTTGGTTTTTAGAAATGTTTTACCATGATAAGATTTATTAAATTTTCAAAATTGAGAAAAACCCCAGCATTTGAAAGTATAAAATCGCCCCTACAACCAAAATTCAGTTTTTGTTTTTGCATTGGGGGATTGACTTTTATCCTTTTGGAATTTGATTTTTAAACTATTTTTATTGTATTCAAATAGGGGGGGCATTTGCTTATTTATGAATAATACATTAAGTAGATTAAATGTTATTAGGCATAAGTAAGTGCCAAAATCTAAGGTGACAAGCAGTGGCAGTAAGGCAACATTCTCCTAGACCCCAGACAAACCGCTTGGATGCCTAGGCGATGCCTTGACAACTTTGTCTGGCGGTAGCCAAGGAAGTAGACTTGAACTTCAATTCCAATCTCACAACATAGGACGACTTAGGAGCTGAGAATTGAGGACTTGGATCTCCTATACCAGAGGTACACTCGCCCAAACCTTAGGAAGAAAAGGGAGAGGATCAGGGAGATCAAACCTGATATAGAGGGGACTGTTGGTACTGCTAGAATAGGATATCATGGGTATGGGGTTAAGAAACTCACAAGGGAAATAGAAAGAATACAATTGTACAATAACATACAACGAAAGGAAACAATAGAAAAAGAAAAGGGAAAAAAGGAGAAAATACAAAGAGTATAATAGGATATGAGAAAACAAAGAGAGATGGAAGCAAGAACAGGAGGAGGAGGAACAGTCGACCAACCTGGTCACCAGCACAATTTCACCACTGTGAAGAATCAACTCAAACTCAAATCTGCATTCCATTTCTCAATTGTTGGTTTACAATGTATATAAAGAAAGAATACTCTTCTGAAACTAGGAAACTAACAGCTCAAGCAAATCTCCAATGCATATCGATAATAAAATAAGCTAAAAGTCAAATTACAGAATTAACCCTAATTAGCTAAATAAACCCCTACCAACACTTATTAGACCAAAAAGCTGGTTTGGACCTGGTCTGTTTCGGTCTGAGTTTCCAGATCTGGTTATGCAGCAACTTATGCCTGTCCAGCCATGATAATGCTATTGCAACAAACCATCACTTCAATTCTGGTTTTCATGCTAGAATTATAAACCCTAGCCTTAGGTGAATTGGATTCCCCCATCACCTATATACCTAGGTTTTAAGTCTTTTGACAACCCATCCTACATAGCGTTGTCATAACCATACAACCTGTCCATCACACAACCACACCCAACAGCCAAACCATCCTCACCTGTATTTGCATACTATCCAAAAGGTTCATTTTTCTTGCAGTTTTCAATAGACTTTTAGTGGAATCCAGTAACATAGGGAACCCTTTCCTAATAATGTCATAATTAGTTACATGTATCACTATTTATAACAGCTTTTGTTTCATATATGAGGTAGACTAACATTTACAAAAATCTAGTCCTCCTAATAGGTTTCAGTTGAGAGTCAGAGATTAGAAAATGATTCGACTTGTCAGTAATGACAGAGGTCCTTCTTATTTATAAGGAGATTACAATAACTGAATAAGGAAAGTGGGGTAAATCTGACTAAGCGTCCCTATCTACAAGACTTACTACGGTAAATAAGACTTACAAGGGTAAAAAAATAAAACTAACTACAGTCATCTCAACAGTTTCTAACCATAAAACGAGTATGGTTGAGACAATTAAAAAAACATAATTCAATCAATAAATGACTAAATCCTTATCTAAAACGTCAACATTTGGCTACGCTAATCCTATTCCATAATTGTGTTCTATCCATGCCTCTATGGTCATAACTTCTGTTGAAGGCCTAAAATTTCAGGAAATGAGATTTCAACATCTCATTGGCAACCATATACGAACCCTAAATCATAATGGTCACCATATCTTAGAAATGAAAATCCATCTAAAGTAACATTGAAAACATTCCGGAGAGAGCATACCTTCTTCTGGGCTGATATTTTGTCATCAAATATTTTTTTCGCCTCTTCACCAAGAATATTAGGTTTTTTACGCCTCTCAGTTTTTGATCGTTCCAAATTAACATGAACTGGATTCCTCTCTAATTTGTCAGCATTAAACGTTTCCCCAGGCAAAGTGTTCGCTCTAGGCAAGGTCCTGTCAACAGTCCCTGGGAAAGACAGATTCAGAAACAGTAGCAAGACATTTAGAAACAGCATGGATCACAGACTCATAAGCAGTACATTATCTACAAGCTAACTGTTCCATCATGCTCAAATAGAAGCTTATCAATGTCAAATTAATTGTATTCATCCAACCATGAGTCTCTGACCAATATAATCCACATGATAAACGAAAATGTGCAAAAGCTCTATTTGCCTCTGCCATTCCATGAGTCTCTTCCTTTTTTGCTTATGGCATCGCCACTCCCTTTGGCAGCATCCACTAAAAAAAAGAAAACCATCATTCCATGCCTTGCAAAATATGCAGAAATATTTTGGGAATGCCGGGGCAGTGGGCTTCAATACATGTATTTCTTTTTTGTTACAACAAAAAGAAGTCCGTGTACAGAAATAGCTTTTGTGTAACAAACTTGTTTATGCCTTTCTGAGCAACAAAACTGCCCAAAAACTAGAAATTTTCAAAGTAAGCTGTTGCCATCGTTTTTGCATGTCCTTTTAAGCAGGTGGTACATGTGTGGTATAAGCATCATTAACACATTTAAAGCCTTACAGATAAAAATCCAAGGGGAAGGAAGTGCCGTTAAACACTTAAGCTTGGGAAGAGAGTATGCAAGGGTGTGCTCAAGAGCTCACAGGGAAGAACCAGAAAATCCTATTGCATGGAAAGGTTCCAGTTGTGATTCTTTCCGAATTTCGCAGTTATATGCAGGGGGTTTCAGCTACAATTGTCTGGATAATTCCAGCTTGATGTGCTTTCATTGTGCTCCTTTAAAATAAAAATAAAAAGGAACCAAGACACACATATCAGTCCACACCTATCCGCCCCTTAATCAGTGTTCTTTCTGGAGTTTGTTTACCTTTCTCACTTCCTTTAGGAAATATGGACTAGTATCTCGACATAATGTCAGCTCATTGCGTGCATTTTCTATTCAAATAAATCAGAACAGTGAAATCAGATCTGTAATGTCGTCAGATCTACTATCTCTTTCATGTTGGCATATAGCAGTGATGTCTCAATGATTGCTTTAAGTTCTCAATTTTTCATGTTAGCTAATGCATCTAATAATGTTTCCCTAATGTGTGACATTTTTTTGCACATTTAGAGTTGTAAATGGTTCGAAATTTCGGCAAAATATTTCAATTTTAATGGGACTCAAAACGAAATGACATGAGAAATACAAAGAATACAATATTTTGTTGAAATGAGCGAAACGAAATGACGAAAATATCAAAATAATTGAAATGCCACATTCCTTCATATAAAATACTAAACCTGAATCTAAATGAGTCGAAATAGTCAAAATGAGGGAAATGTGCCAAAACTGCAAAACACTTCAAATTTCAGCCAAAACTTACAAATCATTAAGGATTCAAACCTCTCCAAACTCATCCAACTCTCACAACAAGATTGCAATTTGGCTTAAAACTTCAAGAAAGATATATGTCCCTAGATCTTTCCATCTTGGTTCAATTTTTTTCCTAGATTATATTAGGGAATGGATACAAATATGATATGCTATATGCTAGTAACCTAGGTCCTAGGTTCTGAATCCAAACCTCCCACTTTGGGTGTTTTTAAAATCCAACCCTAATGATTACATACATGGGTAAATCATGCTTAAATAGGCACTCCCTTAAGTTTCAGGGCAAAATTCCACTTTTTGGGTACTGAAATGGCCATTTCTCTCTTTCAGCTGAAATGGACCAAATTTCAGCACCATTTCAACCATTTGGCCGAAATATTTCAGTTTCAACCATGGTCAAAATGGCCAGCGACATCGAAATTTAGAACCTTGGTTGTAACAGCCCAAGATTTGGTTGTTTTTTGATGTCCAAAAGTTGTGATCTTTCTTTTCCAGGTTATATTTCAACCTGCATGTTAAGCAATAGTGTAAACTTATGGACCCAGATTTTGTTGATATGCATGCTTAAATATGCAACCTCCTGCAAAAAAATAAATCTCAAGAGGATGCAGACAAACGTAGCATTAGTTTTTTCTGTTTTCTAAACCAATTCCACCCCAGAAACATCTCGATATGTTTTCATTTTCAAAGCGGAAAAAAAAAAAGTTTTCACCACCAAAAAACATAAACTGGAAACATATCTAACTGTCCCCTCAGTCTTGAATTAAGAAGGAAATGGGAAAGGTTCTAAATATGAGATAGAAAAGGGAACATAATGCACCAACAAAATGAGTAAACTGTTCGACACCAAATCATGAGCAGACAAGCATATCAACAGAGATGTAAATATCATTGACAAGGAACAGCAATTTAACATTTCCTTTGTTTATATTTGGCAACCTCAATGAACTGTCCAAATAGCTATAGAGTAGGTTGACATGGACAAAATGCCCACAAAGTTCGAGCGACAAAATGAGCTGCCAAATGACAGGCCTAAGAAAAACCAGGGAATCTGCTACGAACAGAAATAAGAGAAAGAAATACATAAGGAAAGATAAGAAATAACACATGACTTAAACCCACTCAACTACATTACAGTTTATTGAATGGTAACACTCACTTTAGACAACTAATACTCTTAATAACACTAACATTTTTTACTCTACGTATCTGTAACCAATCAACATCTTCCTGAGAGCCACCACCCACTTTACTTTTCTGTTCTATACACATATTTCCATCTCAGTTGGTGAAATTTCTTCTTCTTATTACTACTCATCCACAATATTAGTAATTTCCCATCCTCTTTGACACAATCAATAATTGCAACAATTTGGACATGGGAGTAAAATGGTAGGCTTGTCAATTCACGTTTTACTGACATTATTCTCCAACAAGTGATAGACACCTTCTCTTCCAACATACCAACAAATATTCCAATCTTTTGACAATGGAATTAAAAGGAAGTTGGGAGTAGATGAAAAAAGTTAACCCTACAGCACCCCAAATTACAAGCACATTCCCAAATAAGACTTCAATTCCAATCAGATGGAGCACTATTTGTATAATTTCTTTCACGATTTTGATTTGCACGCAATGACTCCATCAGACTGGTGACACCACTTTTTTTTGCAAATAACCATAACATTCCAGTTGACCTTCAATCATAGTTCGAAATTTCGGTATTTCGGTTTTTTTTTTTTTTCGAAACGAAATAAGGCACGAATCAATGTGTACCATATTTCGGTCGAAATTTCGGTATCATTTGGTATCTTGCCAAAACGATACATTCCATGCCTTATAAATACAACAATTCATTGAGACAGAGTTGAAATTTCAATATCATTTCGGTATCTCGCCGAAATTTAGACTCTGTCTCGCCTGTCTCGGTGGTTTCGGTTCCATTTGCATATTTTAAAGGAAAAACACACCAACAAGCCGCTAATTAGCCACATCATCACATATTTTGACTTCCATTGGACTCCTTCAAGAAGATCTACACATTCAAAACTTAGGAAAGGTAAAGTTCTTTCTCCAAAACCATTTTTTTTTAAATAGTACATAAATACATGTTGATAAAATTTCCAAAACAGTTCGACAGTTGCTGCCAAACAAAGGTGCAACTCTAAAACAATGTCATGTTCTAATATTTTTGCATTTTTATGTTCTAAGCATGTTTATTAACCTTAAAATAAGCTACACACTAAGTTTCAGGTCAAAATATGGCCGTTTGACCACCGAAACAGTCAAACGAAACAATAAAAATAAAAATTAAAATAAAAAAAAAAAAAAAAAAAAAAAAAAAAAAAAACCATCTCGCCGAAATTTTGGTATTTCGGTGTTTCTGAACCCACCGAAACGAAACGAAATTTCGAATCTTGCCTTCCATTGTATTTTCCCATAAGCTACAGCACACCAATTACAAGCACATTCCCAAATAAGACTTCAATGACAATTAGATGGAGCATTATTCAAATAATTTCTTTCAGAGACTTCGATTTGTGCACAATGACTCCATGAGACTGGTGACACCACATTTTTGCAATTAACCATAACATTCAGTTGATCTTCCATTGTATTTTCACCCATGGGCCATTCCCAAATTCTTTGTGAATAAATTTTTTTATTTTTTCTTCCTATCTCTTGTTACCTGTCCACTTCAACATCCTCAACTGAATGCTATACATTCTACAAGCATGCTGTCCCTTGATTGCCCAATATTTTGCTCCATTTTGCATGGCTGCTCTATCTAAATGCCTTCAATACTGTATGATAAATATGGCATAACTTGAGCTACTGAGAGAATATTTGGTCACATCAATCACTTATCTGCCTCAACAGCATAAAAAAGGAACATTGAAAACTTCAAGAGAGCTTAAACTTTATTTAAATCAATAATATAACCAACCTGCTACCTATTATCTAGGAGGCAACCATGAAAGATTAGCTGTAGAGAATATTAGGCTTAATTTATCCAATCCAAAAAGGAAAGCATGGAATCCCCACCCACACACCCCCCCCCCAAAAAAAAAAAAAAAAAGTAAGAAGGGTTGTGCTGCATGAAGAATTCGGAAAAACGTTCAAAGGGAAGTGTATGAAATTAAAACTAGAATGAGCAGAAAAAGTACATTCCGAATAATATTTTTGATGCCTTCTCTCGGACTTCCAATTGATAGAACACAAATAATTTGACTGTTCTGCAAAAGTTCTGCACCACTGCATTGCAACAGACATCAAAGCTGCCTCTACAGAGTAGAAGTTACTTCTTCCCTATCTCAATAGAAAAATTCAGCCAGGAGAGTACGACCAGGCAATCAACACCTTTTTTAATCGAAGAAACCAGACATTTAGGAAAATGACAGCATCAAATATTATTGTCAGCATTTGATTTGTGACAATTCGGAATTAATTTATTATTAAAAAAAAAAAAAAAAAACACTAATCTGTCGTTGCATAAGATTGAAATTTATCAAAAGAGAAGTGGATTCTACATTTCTACCAACCTGATGAGTCGCCCACTCTGTTAGTACTGGAACTCCCCGTCCCCGAGCCATCCTTGCGTCCCAATTCACTATCACTATGACCTCCACTTTCAATAACCACCACCCTATCCCCCACTGAGACAGAAACCTCATCGTCACTATCAGAAGAGCTTACCCCACTCTCCCGCGACTCCTCCATCATCACCATCACCAATTTCCCCGCTCAACCGCCTTGGATCCAGATCTATAGAACCTCCGAAATCGAAACAAAGTTACAGATGCCCTTCGTCTTGATGAAGAAAGTCCAAAGTCGAACTCTGAAAACTTGAAACCCTAAACTAAAAAAATCAAAAAAGGGAAAAGCAATATATAGTTTCGCATTTGCTCTCACGTGGCCAACGGTGAAGTGAACTTCCTGGGAAGACAATTGAGGTCTCTGCCAGAGAAGCGAAAAAAGAAAGATACTCGTTTTTGGAAGATGGAAGGAAATAGAATAAATATAATAAATGAATAGAGAGAGAGAGAGAAGGGTCTCTTCTGCAACTGCACCCACTCTCCACTATTCCACTAGAAACGAAGATTTCGGTGAGGAATCGATGGTTATTACAGGACAAAGACGAAAGGGGGGACGTCGTGCGCCACAGCGATGTCCAGTCTCTCCAGATTCGGAGTCCGTCCATTATGATGAAAGGATTACATTACGCGCGAGCGGGCGGTTGGTTTCCGTTGATGGAAATGATGTTCGTGGCGGGACCCACAGATAACAAAACCCATTTGTTTTTTTTTTCTCTTATTTTCGGAGGTGGATCCTCGCCCCCACCTGCTCGTTGATCTGATGCCTAATGATTTGTCCTGTCGAATGGATACGAAATGACCGACAACGACTGCTTCGATCTCAACCGTCGCCCATGTCGAATCGAGTAAAACTCGGGATCGGTCTCAGTCTCTTCCCCGATCGGTATTGAGTGGTTGGAAATTTGGAATACGTGTTTTTAACTATTTTACCCTTGACCGTAGTATCGTACCAGTGGATCGGTATCGGTCGATTGAAACTTAGAATCGGTCTTCAACATCTTAAAATTTAGCGATTTCTAGCGTTTTTTTGGCGTGAATCAGCTGTATTGGATGGAAGCAGAGAAGTCATTTTATTGATTTTGATAAGAATTGGCCAACTCATTTCCCATTTTTTAAAATTGTGATGACAACCTAATTGACAGGTAATTCCTTGGATTTTCTTTTTCAAAAATCGACTTTGACCATCCAGTTTGTTTTTTTCTTTTTCAAGAAAAATAGTTTCTCTAGTCTTCGGGTTGTGTTTGGTAGCCAAGAGAAGAAAAAAAAACCTAAAAAAGAGAAGAAAATAAAAGAATGGAACAAATAAAATGAAATGGTAAGAAAATAAAAATTAAAAAAAAAATCTGAATAATCAATTTTTTTGTAACCTCATCCTTTTCTTCCCTTTTTGTGCAAGATTCATGCAATCAAGCTTACTTGGGTCTTATTTTTCACCACGTGGTAGATTCAGTTGGTGGATCGAATGTTTCTTAAGCCATGGTGAAGGAAAATCTCTTGAATGCGAGAAGGGTATCGAGGAGGTATTTTGGAGAAAATACTAAAACTCTATAAGGATTTACAAACCCAAGATGGTGTGGTGAACCTTCTGCGTGGAGGAAATATTTATTTTTAGTTGCTCTTCAACTTTATGTATAGGGAAAAGGACAAGTATGCTAGCATAGTACCTAGGAATTAGGAATGCTAGCGGGATATTAGTCGTAAGATTTTATCAACTTTAATTAAACAGTTGGATGGAGAGAAGATATACAAACTTTCAATCCACTGTTGTTACACCTCTCTCTCTCTCTCTCTCTCTCTCTCTCTCTCTCTCTCTCTCTCTCACAGAAAAGCTATTCCTTTTACTAGATCAAGCCGGAGAAAGCAAACTCCGGTGAGATCTCCAAACAAAGATAACAAGTGAACTTCAATGGGATCGCCGCTCCAGTTACTACTCTCCTAACCATGACCCCTTCTCCGGCCAATGTGCCCGAAGGATCATCGCCGCCGACAAGTCCATAGAGAAAATTTTTTTCTTGAAATGAGACATGATCCACAATTTCAGAAAGCAAAAAAGATAAAGGGAGCTCTTTGGGTGGATAGCAACCCACAGGCCTTGATGACAAGTGTGAGGTTCTATTTTCTAACAAATCATGGCTTGATCTTAGAACACTACAATGTGAGGCTCTGCAATTTCTTCCCTTTCTTGAAAGTTTCATATTAAGAATGAAGAAATAAAGAGATCATTTCTATCCGAATTTGGCGAAGTTGTAGTTGTTTCGTTCGAGGTAATGTGAATGTTGTCCCCCGTCTCTCCTTCTGCTATGATTTAAAATGTAACCGCAAGCGTACGGATCAGTGTAGCTACGGGTCAAATACAGGGAGAGCAGCCACTTTATTTTTTACTTATTTTAATAATACGAAAGTGAACCGATTTATGGTTGTGATTTAATTCTAACTACCATCCTAAACATATGTATCTAAAATAACGTCCTAACCATTCGTCATCTAAGAATTTAAATACGCAAGCCACGCAATTAAAATTAAGCAAATAAATAACTGAAAATAAACAACCCACACAATTAAAAAGTAATGAAGGAAACAAATGTTGAAATAAAAAATAAAAAATAAAGGGGATAAAGCTAGAGAGAGACTCACAAGTAGGTTTCTCTACTTAGTCCAAGGGATGCATCATAATATAAGCTTCCATACTTGACCAGAGAATCACTCTTACAAGGGTTACTCTACTTGGCTTTAGGGAAAGGGAGACAATTAAAATAAAAACAATAAAATGATAGTTCTATGGCTAGGAGGGGCAAAGCCAACATGTACACTAGTTATGAACCTTGGGGAAAATGAATAGCAATAATGTAATAACTGAAATTAAAATCCTAAATTAAGAAAGAAAGGGTATTCAGAAGAGAAAATGAGAGGAAGGAGAGAAAACTATTAAAGAAGCCTACCTACCTGAATTAATGCTTGAACTTCAAAGGTTAGGTGATTTGAGATACTGCCAACCCTAAAAACCATATCTGGAATGAACCAAATCTGAAATTTCTAGGCCTGGAAAAAACAAATCTTGAAAAAAAAAACTGAACTTTAAAAAAAGAAATGCTCCACAGCTCGTGATCTTGTCACCTAGATCTAAGCTTAGAACTATAACTTTAAAAATTACAGCTCAATTGCATAAATCATAAATATAAAATGTTGAATAAAACTAAAAGAGTGCTTGCATTAATTAAAATAAAAAATTATTACAAAAGTGATTAAAGCAAAAATAAAGAAGAATTAAAACTAAAGAAAGTGAGAGCGGGGGAGAGAGCAACTAAAAAAAAAAACTATAAGAAGAATGAAGTGTCCCCCTTTCTCTTACATAAGTTGTATTTATAGGGAATGGGGAAGGGAATCTAATGATTTTAGCTTCTAAAAAATTGATTTTTTTTATCTTGTTGATGAGGTGGAGGAGAGAGAAGAGAGAAAGAGAGAAAACGTGTGAGAGAGAATCTCACATGATTTTTCTTGCATTTTTTTTCCTATTTTTTCTCAATTTTTCTATTTTTCTCTTTTCTTGCACAAGAAACCCCCTTGGCCAAATTTTCTTGCTTGAATTTGGACAATATTCTATTTTAATGGAAAATTTCATCCATGCCCTTGTCTTTTCCTTTTTTTTTTTTTCCTATTTTTTCTCTTCAACTTACACACAACCCTCTTGGCAGACCTCCTTTCTTTAAGTGATGAGTAGGAGAGAGAAAATATTTCAAAAAAAAAATCAAAAAAATGGTAATGAAGAGGTTCAAACTTAAGACCTTCTAAGAAGGAAGGGATTTTGCACATCACAACTCACCAACTACGCTAGGTAGTTGTTGTTACCAAAAATGAATATTCAATCATTTAATGGTGTGGTTTATCGATCCTTTTTGGCATTTGGAATATTCCTTGTATCCTTGGGACAGCTGCAGATGGGCTGGTTCTGCATCTCAATTCAGTTCTGATCCATTATTCTTTTTCTGGCCCAAAAAGAATAATCACTTGTACAGTTGACCAAATGAATGTGTACTTTTAATTGAACACGTCCATCTTGCTCGGAATTTCGTCCTCTTTGCAACCATGAAAAGAAACATGATCTCTTTTATGTGTGAAATTGGAGATATAGCTCTGATAGTCCTTAAGGCCTTGAAAATATAAAATCTACAAAAAAAGAGTAAAACCTAAGGTAGCTCCATTCTAAATATGAAAAATGCATGTTTTACTACCCTAGATTTCACAATAAATGTGCTCATCACCTTCCTTTTCAGGTCTTATTTTCTTTGAATTTTATATGTTTATAAGATCATTTCAATGTTCTTCAATGGATTTCTTGTATAAAAGTGTCTATGACGAGATTATTTTTGCCCATAATTTAACTTCAAACAAAGATGCAACGCAAATGCAACTAATTTGGGCCCTTTCCATAAGAGGATTTGACGGAAAACGTCCAGGCAGTGGAGGCTGGTCTGATTTTCGTTACCCTCACCTTTCGTCGCTCTAGTTACTACTCCCCCAACCACGAACATTCCTACAATATCGGCAGAGGCTTTGGGCACACTGGCCTGTGTTGGGCAGTGGATCTGTTGCTGCCGCCGCTTGTCCACCACTCTCACCATGTTGGATCTTGGGAAACGTCTAGGTAATGGAGGTCAAACTGATCTAAAAAGGGATCTGATAAGATTTCACCCGCTGCTTGTTGCTCCTTGTGCGAGTCAAATCTATGCTCGAATGCTCTCAGAGTCCCACTTCTCTTGCCTCTGGCATGGTAGTGTTTCGGCCTAGTTTGAATTGTTAGATCATTAGATCGAGGGTGGAGATAGAAATAGGGGAGAGATAAGGTGTAGTAGTGGTGGATTGAAACTTTGGAACTTTTTTCTCTATCCAACGGTTTAGTTCAAGTTGATCAAATCCTATGGCTAATATCCCGTTAGCATTCCTAATTCTTAGGTACTACATTATCATACCTATCCCTCAATACCTTCAAAAATATCTGAAACATATGATCAACTTTTTTTTTCTTATGGTGAAGACATAATAAACTTGAATTCAATATTTTCTTTGAGAAGAAGAAACAATCAAAATTCAAAAGCAACGATAGTAATTGATTGGATTTTGCTGTGTTCAGCCAAAAATACCTTGTCAACGACACAAATTTAGATTTATTGATTGTGACTATAGTAAAAAAACCAGGTTTTGATTAAGGCTTGTCATCGAATCAAGTTAAGATTTTGGAAAACCTGTCAAGATTAGAGTAAAAATAACAAGAGTCGATCATGCATTGAACCAATCAAAAAAGACAGGTCTTTTTATCTGAGTCACTATAAACTCAGTAACTCCAGTCATTTTTTAAAATACTATCAAATCGGTTCACTACTTAAGTAATTCACTTATATTATTGAATGTGTTTGCAATGGATAAGCTCAAAGTTCAATGATATTTGATTCCCTTGTTATTATTATTTTTTTAATAACCAACAAGAGCTATTTCAATTATGGACCTTCTCAGCCAATTCATTGATCTGATTCTCGATTTTTTAAACCATGATGCTTGTTATACCCTACTTTCTAAACCCGGTCTAATTTTTCGGTTGGTTCAATTTGGTCTTGCAGGACCTGAACCCGAGCAAGCCAATTCGAGTACCTTATGGAATGTGATGACAAGGGTGACTCTGAACTCAGGTTGGCCAAATGAGTTGGAGTTAGCACCTAGTGAAGTTTGAGTACCCAAGTCATGCATTTGTACGTATCATGAGGCGATATATGCATAATAAAGATACATAGTCGTATTTTATACCAAGTACATGTGTTGATCGATTACCAAGAGTAAATACGTGTTGGGGCCGAGCCCTATTGAGAGTTCCAATGTTTAGGCTAAGTTTTGGCCAACTGGTGGGTGGTCATTAGACATTTTGACCCCACTATAAATAGCATTTATTACATTTCTTTCACTTCATTTGTTGTTTTACAAGGTGAGTGAGAAAAGTAGAGAAGAGAGAGAGAAAAGAAGAAAGAGGAGAGAGGAAGGAAGAAGAAAATGAGAAGGAGACGATCGTTGTGCATCATCGGGGTCAGATCTCTTGAAACCAACGCCGGATTAACGATCCTCATCTTGAGATCTATGATTTTAGGTGAGTAAAGTCCACATTCCTTAGGCCCTTATGAAACCCTTAGTGAAACCCTTCGATTTGGGTAGCAATCATTTGGATCTTATTATTATCTTTTGAGAATGTGAATCTAAGGTTTAATAAAGCTCCTACATGTTTTTTATGAAGGATTTAAAGGAAGACTTGCGAGATTTGTGAAGCATTTGTTGATATCTTGAGCTAAAAAGAAGATTTGGGGGTTTAAGGTGATTCTTGAGCAAAGAGGTAAGATCCATGCTTAAGACTTTGGATCAACCTTAGATCTAGGTTGGAATCATGATTTGAAACCTTAGATTTATGGAAAATTTGGTCAAATTGACCAATGGTGGTTTCCCCAAAGTGGGATGAAGAAATGAAGTGAACAGTAAAATCTCGGTTCTGATTGGTGGGTGCCCTGGAAGTGATCAGACCCACCAATTCGGAGCCCACCTATCTTGGTTGGGCTTCTAGCCCTATTGATGAGCAAGGACTGGTGGGTCCTTGGCCCGCTGCTCCTGGTCTACAGGTCCAGGCAATGTCCCTGTATCGACAGGCAAGCAGGGACTGGTGGGTGCCTTGCCCGCCGATTGACCCACCGATCCGACTTCTCGAGTCCCAGTTGAATCCAAATTTGTTGGGTAACCTGCATTAGTGGTTTTAAACACATTAGGATCATCATACCTCATTGATTATGAGCCTCAAATGGAGTTATACTAAATTTGACTTCATTTATGATAGGTTGTACTCGAAACTTGCGTCATCGTGAGTCGAATCTTCCTCGTACCAAGGGTTAACTTTGTACACAACTAAATAAGTGGGAAGAGGACATTGCATCATCTCATTCTGATTGTAGACTAGCCATGACATCATTTCATTATTGCCATAGACTAGTCATCCATGTGTGCCATTTGTATGCATTGATGTGTGCATTATGAAATTCACTTATGACTTGACATGTTGATATCTTTAATTGTTAAATGCCTATTATTTCTTTGCGATATGAGATAGATGATTTTAAATTATTGAATACGATGCTTTGCTAGACTAGATGTCATAGTCTGCTTGATATGAATGCATTAGTGGCCCGTGGAATGGGACGCGGTAATACTATGCAGTCGTACTATCTCACATAGGAACATGCGGTTAAGAATGATATATCCCTGTGCTACAACCCTTCCCAACAGGGGTTTAGGTGTTGAGTATATCACTGGGGGGAAGCCTGAGGTTGTGAACCAATGGTGGTGATTAGAGGTACACCCCGCTGATCATTAGGATTTTCGGTAACTTCGGTGATATATCAAGAGGGCTAATCGTAGTGCTTTGAATTTAATACAGGGAAAGACCCATTTTACTTTAATGTCACCGTGGGTCGGAAATTTACTTTAATATCACTGTGGGTCAGTATTTTACTTTAATGTCACCGTTCGTCGGCATTTTACTTTTCGGTACCTACGGCTAGCCTTCTCCACTAACCCTATGAGCGTATCGTGGGATGGGGTTCGCGGTTCGTATCAGGAGCATACTCGCCCTGTGGTTACGAGTAGCACATGACCTATGACTTAGAATTATTGCCTAGTTGGACTAAGATAATAAAATGAACTGCACACATATATGTTCATTTGTATTGCGCATAATTGTTTGGTCTTTCTTTTCACTTACTGGGCTAGTGAGCTCATCCCACGTGCACACCATTTTTAGATGATCTTGCAGATTATCCGGCCAAAAGCTAGAGTCAGGACCCACTGTTGAATTTTCAGTTGAGGACTGGTGGGTCCCTAAAGATATTGGGCACGGGGCTGAGTGCCCGTGCGAGAGTTGTGTTACAGGGCAACAACACTGATACCTACACTGGATTCTTTTGATTATATTTTTAAATGTTACCCCTTTTATGCTCTGGATGTGTAAATTGTATTTATTGTGTATATATCACACCTACAACCCCACATATAAATGTATTATGTAATACAATTTGGGTATTAAGAGTATTGAGGTATTTACAAGTATGTACATGTAAGACTTCCGCTGAAATACAAGATTTGCTTGACTTTGTGTGTGCGTATGCTGTGATGTGGTTACTGTATCAAATGATCCTGGCAGGTTTTAAGTGAACAGGTGTTAACTCGATCACCGGTCCGGTTCTGTATGGAATGGGGTGTCACAATGCCAACCTGATTGGACAAGTAATTATTTGGTGTTTTTTTTTTTCTATGTCATTTTCCCATTTTTATTATTAGGTTTTTTGTTCTTGAAAAAAAAATGTCTCTACTCTACACTTTTAATGAATTAAAAAAATTAAATTAAATTAAATTAAATTAAAAAAACCTGAGAGAGGACGTTGGGTACCCAAAAGGTAGGGTTATCAAACTGTAGGCCAAACCAACAAAATCAGACTTATCCATATGAAACCAAACCGAAGCAAAACCATTATGAAGCTTATTGGATTGATGCTTTACAATCCTGAATCCAAATTTGACCACACCAAAACCAATAAAATTGGCCTTAAAAGCCCGAGTGAAAACTCTATAAGCTTATAAGAAATTGATAAAAACCCAAATTTCATTAGGAAAAAAAAAATGATCATTTTACTTATATGGATATATTAACATGACAAATCGCCCAAAATGACACCAAAAAAATAAAAGAAATCAATAAAGAATCAAAATCAAATCGGACCTGATGAGGCAAAATTTGTCACTTCCCTCAGCACGGCTAAAGCATGTACCTACCTCGGCATCTATCAAGCCGTGCTACACCTCGGCCTCAATCATGCCATGCTACTACCTCGGCATTTATCAGGACGTGCTCCACCGCGGCCTCCATCAGGCCATGCTAGACCTCGGCCTCAATTATGACGGACTACTGCCTCGGCATTATCAGGCCATGCTGGAACCTCGGCCTCCATCAGCCCGTGCGGCTGCCTAGGCCTTAATCGTGCCGTGCTACTTCCTCGGCATACATCATGCCGTGCTCCACCTCGGCCTCCATCATGCCGGGCTACTGCCTCAGCATTTATTAGGCCGTGCTGTCACCTCGACCTCCATAGGCCGTGCTGCTTCCTCGGCCTCAATCTTGCCGTGCTACTTCCTCGGCCTCAATCTTGTCGTGCTACTGCCTCGGCACCCATTAAGCCGTGCTCCACCTCGGCATCCATCAGGCTGTGCTACTGCCTCGGCATCCATCAGGCCGTGCTATTGACTCATCCTCTAACATGCCGTGCTACTGCCTCGCATTTACTAGGCCGTCATGCTGCCTCGGCATCCATCAGGCCGTGCTGCTTTCTCGGCATCCATCAGTCCATGCTACACCTCGGCATCCAATATGCCGTGCTACTGCCTCGGCATCCATCAGGCCGTCCTCCACCTCGGCATCGATCTGGCCTTGCTCCACCTCGACCCTCAATCATGCCGTGCTTCACTTCAGCATCGATCCGGCCGTGCTCGACCTCAACATCAATCATGCCGTGTTATTGCCTCGGCATCCAAAAGATGCAGAGTTTGCAGCTGCAGGTATTAGCCACGAACGCACTGGTGAGGGATTTCATAAGACAGTTTGGCTCCGCACTTCCAGTACCACGCACTAGTTCAGCTCAACCGCAAAGGCCTGCTCCGACCAGAAATCCCATTGACGAATCTCCTGACAACAGCGTCACCCCCCCAATCAACAGCATGATGGGGGTAAAGCAGGACTTCGCGCACTTTCCATTTTGTACCACCGCGGTCTCTTACTGAGGGGCGCAGGCGAGGTCCCATCCTTGCTCGGATCGGGAGAGCAGATCGTTCTTGTCACACCCCGTTCTCACAGAACCGGGCTAGTGACCGGGTTAACACCGGTTAACCCAAACCTGCCAGGATCATCAGATACTGTATTCCACCACAGCATACACACAACTAATATAAACTCATCAGATCAACGGAAGACTAAGTTTTACTTGTGAATAATCCCATAATACTTGATACCCGGATTGTGATACAATAATTATATACATGTGGGCCCGAAGGCATGATATTTACACAATAAAAATAAAATTCAATTATCAAGCACATAAGGAAATCCACCAAAACAATCAGAGTACATAGCTCGGCTCGGTATCAAGGTTAAGACTCAGCTCGGCATCACATAGAGGAGCTCAGCTCAGCCCCAAAGGTGGAGCTGAGCTCAGCCTCAGAACTACTGTCCCGCAGCACAGCTCTCGCACGAGCAGTTAGTGTCGTGCTCTAACTCCTCAGGGGTCGACCAGTCCTCTTCAGGAAACTCAACTGTGGGACCCACCCCATGCTCCTCAGATGTATGACCTGCAAAATCATCTAAAAAGGGGGGTACACGTGGGATGAGCTCACTAGCTCAGTAAGTGGTAAGATGGACCACACAGCAGTCCACACATCAAAACACATCATATGCACTACATGCCATGATATACATTTTAAATCACATCCACTTAAGCAACATTACTAAGTCCTTGGTTTTAGTGCTACTACAACCACAGTGCGCGTATACTCCGGGTACGAGCCGCGAACTCCCTCCCGCGATACGCCATAGGGCTGTCGGAGAAGGCCCACCGTGAGTACTCAGAAAAGTAAAGACAATGCCATCCACCGGCTCTCAACAAAAATGTAAATGACTGAAAATAAAGGTGCTGACTCCAGCAATTTAAAAGCAGTACGATGGGCCCTCTTGAATGTACCACCGGGGTTGCCGACTGTCCTACATGACTCGCTGGGCGTA
>NC_056569.1:4526057-4548593 GCF_013358625.1 Macadamia integrifolia
GGTACGGGTGAGATCCGGTGCGAATCGGGTCGGATTTGGTGAACCTAACATAATTGAGCAGGGTTAGTACTTCACCATTTTAGAATCAAAATTAATGAGATCCGATGACAAAATCATGTTTAGAGCATTAAAAGAAGGTCACACATCCGATTCGGGTCCAATCGGACGTAAGAATCACCTTCGGGGCCACACGGGTGGGTCAGACAGGTGGGCAGTCTAGCCCACCGGTCCTACCCACCGGTTTGGACCGGCGGGTAGGGGCCCACCGGTATGGCCCGCCGGTTCCACCTGCCGATTGAGCCAGGGGCCCCTACTAGGACCGGCGGGTAGGATGGCCCACCGGTTGGGCCCGCCGGTTGTGCCCAAAGGCCCCCTTACCCTCTCAGGTGGGTGCCCACAGGCGGGTAGGGGCCCACCGGTTGCACCCACCGGTCTTGGCGGGAAAAACCTTGTTTCTTCCCAACTTCCTCCATTCTTTGGGGATTCAAATGGGGCTTTTCCCCACCCATTCTTCACACCTTCAAGGCCCTATAGGATGGTTCTAACCTAGATCTAGGTTAGATTCAAGTGATGGGAAACCATCTTACCTTCTTTGCTCAAGAACGACTTCAAACCCTCCAAATCACTTCAAACCCACAATGCTTCTTCCACCTTGTCAATACCTCTTCAAATCCTTCAATATCAACACATAAATCATCTATTAAACCTTAGATTCATCATTTCTAAGGGGATTTACAAGATCTCAAGAAACCCTACACGAATCAAGGGTTTAAGCTTGGGTATGGTGAATGTTCAAAGAACTCGACTTTGCTTACCTCCAAATGTAGATCTAGAGTTGAAGATCACTCTTCCGGCCCCGGAATGGGAAGATCAAGCTTCGGCGCCGCTGAAATCCTTCTCTTCTTCCTCTTCCTTCTCTTCCCTTCTTCTTCCCTTTCTTTTCTCTCTCCTCTTTACTATCCTCCCCAACGTATAGGTGTCATAAATGGAAAGAAAAGAAAATCATAAAGCTATATATATAATTCCTAAATAAGTGAACAGTGCACATGGATGGGTCACTCAGGTGGGTGGGTGCACCCACCTGAGGGCCAAAACTTGGGATTTTGACAGAGTTCGGGCCTCGACGCGAACCCCACCCCTGACATACGATGTAGCATACGTATATACCTTAAAATACGGCTATAATACCTGCTTTATCCGTACATGGCCTTATGGTAGGCGCATGTACACGACTTGGGCACTCCCATCTCTTCTGGCACTGGCTCGGACTTGTCGGGCCAGCCGGTGTTTAAGGTCACCCTTGCCATCATAGCCCACAAGGAACCTGCTCTAACTCCCTCTAGTTCGGTTCCTGCATAGTTAAACTGGTTCAACCGTAAAATCAGACTGGGTCTAAGAAGTAGGGTATTACAGTTCTGAACATCCTCGGAGCCCCGAGACACATGATACTCATAGATCCCCACACCATGCAGGTGGACGCCAACCTTCGCCTCAAGGACACACTAGAGGCACTCGTCCGCACAGAGAAGAACATGAGAACTACCAGAGGCAATCTAGGCGAGATCGAACCCATCCTGGTCAGAGCTCGCCCATCGGGCCTACCAGAGGTGGACCACAGAGAGAAGGGTCACGCCGATCAACAGATGGCCGAGCCAAGGAGAGAAGAGCTGACCTCACTGAGCTAATTAAGGGAATGAAAAGGCAGGAGCACCCGGCCGACATGACAGTAACCCCGGGCCATTACGCACTTTCCGACGATTTGATTGATGCCGAGCTGCCCTCAAATATTGTGATACCTGTTTTCAACGGATATGACGGCACCACAGATCCCTACGATCATCTACTGTACTGCATCTCGGCCATGGCAGTGCATGGTAGATCAGACACCGTTCTCTGCCGTGCTTTCGCAACCTCATTAAAAGGAGCCGCACTGGTATGGATGTCACACTTGCGGCCACAGTCCATTCGCAGCTATGAAGTACTGACAAGAGCGTTCCTCACACGTTTCCAAGCAAGTATGAAGCAGAAGCAAACTACGCAAAACGTGATGAACATGAGGCAAGGGGCGAGGGAGACAATAAGAGAATTCCTTGCCCGATTCACGAAGGCGACATTGGAGGTAAAAAACTTACCGGAAGGAGTGGCGTATAGCACATTGTGCAATGGGGTAATATACCCCCATCTGGTTCAGTCCCTAGCCCTCGACTTACCGGAGATGATGCCCGCACTGCTGAGACGGTGCAATCAATACGCCAACATGGAGGAAGTCCTGGCAGCCCGAGGAATAGGGATTACTCTCGTGAGCTGAAGAAAAACAGAACAGGTCGGCCTCTGGACACAGCTAAACTTGAGCGATATGAACTTGATCGTTCTCAAACAAACCTGCTCTTTGAGATCCAAAATCAGAAGTACTTTCGCAGGCCTAGGCCAATGGCTGGTAATCCAGAAGAGAGGAACCTCAACAGGTATTGCCAATACCACGGAGACCATAGACATGACACTGAAGACTGTAAGTCTCTGAAAAGGGAAATTGATGAGTTCATCAAGGCCGGATTCCTTAACCAGTATCTGAAGCAGAAATATGGTGGGAACTGGCCCGAGCCGAGGAGGGATGATGCGGAGCCGAGCCAATTTTGGCGGTTCAGCTGCGGTTCCACCAACGAATCGAGCTGTCACTTACGACAACTAGCCCGTGGGTCCGGCCATCATAACAATCATGGGCGGACCTACTGCAGAATCAGTCAGAAAAGCCAAAGCACATGCGCGGTTTGTGTGTGTCTCGGAACAACCTGTCAAAGCCCTCAAAACGGATCCACCCATCACTTTCTCTGACAGAGATTTGGAAGAGCTGAACTGGCCTTACAACGATGCGGTCGTAATTCAATTAGTGGTGGCCAACCACCCCTTCCACAGGGTCCTAGTGGACACAGGAGCCTCCGTGGACCTCATGTCATATGAAGCCTTCATAAAACTTGGGCTTGGCACCGGAGCCTTAAAACCAGCGGCCGGACCCTTGTACAGTTTCTCAAGCATGACAGCTGAGCTAGAGGGATTTGTTGACCTACTTGTAACCATCGGACAAGGAGCTCAGATAGCCACAACCATGGTCTCTTTCATGGTCGCCAAGATCGCCTCACCCTACAATGCAATCCTTGGCCGACCTGGCCTCAACGGCTTTGGCGCCATTGTGTCCACTAGGCACATGAAGGTTAAATTCCTGATGTGAAAAAATTTGACCAGACTATTTCTCCTGCAGTTCCTGGTGCTTTGGCCGACCAGCACAAAAGAAATGATAGTGAGAGCCGGGCTGACCCGACGGGGGACTCTTCGATGCCTAAGTTAGACCTTTCCACAACAGATGCTCAAGAGAGCTTTACGGTATGAGAAGTGAGTAATCCATCCTTTGGGATGGAGGCTTACCTTGGTATTTATAGGCTGCTCATGGAGGGCAAGTGAGAGACGATTGTGAAGAGTCCTGCTTAGGTGGGGAGTCCTCAAGGAGAGTGGAGTCCTCATGGAGAGTGGCTCTGTGATTCCGGGAATATTCTAGGAACATTCCCCTCTTAACTAGGAGAGATCAACCGTGTGACGTCATGATGACATGTAGTGGATAGACTCCTGACCTCCGGAATAGACTACGTTCCTTGAATATAGGGGTGGATGGAAACACGTTTCTGGAATCCTTGTTGTTGACGTCGGGCTGAAGTGACATGATTAGGGCCTAGGTGGAGCACAGCCTAATTGGTGTTAAGGTGGAGCACGGCATGATTGAGGCCGAGGTGGAAGTACGGCCAAATGGATGTCGAGGCACTATCACGACATGTTGGAGGCCGAGGTGGAGCACGGCCTGACTGGTGCCGAGGTGTAGCACGGCCTGACTGGTGCCGAGGTGTAGCACGGCCTGATGGAGGCCGAGGTGGCAGTACGGCCTAATGGATGCTGTGTCACAAGCACAGCATGTTGTAGGCCGAGGCTATAGCACGGCCTGATGGAGTCCGACGTGGAGCACGACATGTTGGAAGCCGAGGCAATAGCACGGCACGATTGAGGCCGAGGTGTAGAACAGCCTGACTGTGCAGAGGTGACAACACGGCCTAATGTATGCCGAGGCAGTAGCACGGCATGTTGGAGGCCGAGGTGTTGCACGGCATGATTGAGGCTGAGGTGAAAGTACGGCCTGTTGGATGCCGAGGCAATAACACGGCACGTTGGAGGCCGAGGCAGTAGGGAGGTCTGATGGATGCCGAGGTGTGGCACGGCCTGTTGGATGCTAAGACAATAGCTCTGCCTGATTAAGGCCGAGGTGAAGCACGGACTGATTGGTAGAAGTTATCGATTGCCGAGATGAGAGCTTCCTGGCACAAGCCGAACTGGTGTAGCATCTACTTACTATCCCTATCTCAGTAGCCGAGCCGACCAGAATAGTTCAGCTCGAAGATCCGAGGAAATATTGAACTTCCTCGGCGAGAACTCTGATATTTTCGATAGGAAAGCTTCTGATATGCCAGGAATCTCCAGGACCGTAGCCGAGCACAGAATGGACATAAACCCGAGCTTCAGGCATGTCCAGCAAAAGCGCAGGAACTTCGCGACTGAGAGGAATGCTATCATCAACGAGGAGGTTGACAAACTCCTAGCCGCAGGGTTTATGAGGAATGTGAAGTACCCGATCTGGTTAGCCAATGTGGTCATGGTTCCGAAGTCCAATGGGAAGTGGAGGATCTGCGTTGACTACTCCGACCTGAACAAGGCTTGCCCTAAAGACTGCTACCCTTTGCCCCGGATTGACTCCCTCATAGACTCAACTGCTGGCCATGAGATGCTGACCTTCATGGATGCATATTCCGGCTACAACCAGATAAAGATGAAGCTAGAAGATAAGGAGAAAACTGCTTTCCTCACCACTTAGGGCAACTATTGCTACACTGCAATGCCTTTTGGCCTAAAGAATGCCGGAGCCACTTACCAGAGGATGGTGAATACGATGTCCGAAACCAGATTGGTAGAAATATGGAAGTTTACGTTGATGATATGCTGGTCAAGAGCAACAAAAGCACTGATCATGTGCCAGTCCTGAAGGAGGCTTTCGGTGTCCTGGGAAATAACCAAATGAGACTAAATCCCACCAAGTGTGCATTTAGAGTAACCTCTGTGAAATTCTTGGGTTTTCTAGTGTCGCAAAGGGCGATAGAAGCAAACCCCTGAAAAATTGAGGCCATTCACGAGATGCGTGCACCAAGAAACATTCGCGAAGTGCAGAAACTGACCGGCTGCCTGGCTGCTCTTAACAGGTTCTTGTCCCGAGCTGGCGATAGGTGCCTTCCATTTTTCAAGCTGCTAAACGGTGGAAAAGGCCGATAGCAATTTCGCTGGACAAAAGAATGCGAAGCAGCTTTCGAGGAGATCAAGCCCTGCCTAGCCCGGCCCCCTCTGCTGAGCCGACCTGAGCCTGGGAAAGAACTACAACTTTATCCTGCTACCTCAGCCGTTGCCGTCAGTGTAGTCCTTGTCAGAGAAGAGGCAAAGACCCAGAGGCCCATCTACTATGTGAGTCATGTGCTCCTGGAAGCAGAGACAAGGTACCGGAAGAATGAGAAGCTTGCACTAGCACTGGTCGTGACAGCCAGAAAGTTGAGGCCCTACTTCCAAGCACACGCCATAGCTGTACTAACTGATCAACCACTGAGAAAGTCACTTCACAGCCCCAGCGTAGCGGGACGTATGGTAAGTTGGGCTGTCGAGTTGAGTGAGCACAATATTGAATTCCGACCAAGAAGCGTGATCAAAGGCCAGGCGCTGGCTGACTTTTTGGTAGAATGTACACAAGCCGAAGAAGCGGGAGAACCTGAAGAATTCACGATACATTATGCCCTTAGGTTTGCATTTCCCGCAACAAACAATGAAGCAGAGTATGAAGCGCTGATTGCAGGAATCAAACTGGCAAAAGCGGTGATGACAGACGACCTGGTCGCTCATAGTGACTCCCAATTAATCGTGAACCATGCCAATGGCCAATACGAGGCCAAAGAAGAAAGAATGGCCAGCTTTGGCAAGTTCGCGATGGCACATATCCTGCGGAAAGAAAATGGTTTGGCAGATGCCCTCTCCAAACTAGCTACACAGACTTCGCTGACTGCGCAAGCTCTGTATAATTTGAACTGCTAGACCAACCAAGCTATGAACAAGAGTTGTTGTGCAGCATTACTCAAGGGTCCGAGCCTAGCTGGATGGATCAAATCGTGGTCTATTTACGTGACGGGCATCTCCCCGGAGATCAAGCAGATGCAAAGGCAGTCAAAAGGAGGGCAGCCAAATAGACCCTTCAGTGTGGAGTGCTTTACAAAAGTGCGATATCCTGGCCCTTGCTGAAGGGCCATCCCCGAGCCGAGCTGAAGAGACACTTCATGAAGTCCACGAGGGGATTTGAGGGGGACACATCGGGGGTAGAGCACTGGCCAGCAAGGTACTAGGCCAAGGATTCTACTGGCCAAACATGCAAAGAGATGCAATGAAGTTTGTGCAGCGGTGCTTCAAGTGTCAGGTACACGCCCCAATACCTCATGTCCCGGCTACAGAACTCAGTTCAGTGATCTGCCCGATCCCGTTCGCAATGTGGGGAGTGGATATTCTAGGACCGTTCAAGAAGGGAAAAGGGGGTGTTAATTCTTGATTGTTGCTATTGACTACTTCACCAAATGGGTGGAAGCACGTGCCCTGGCCATAGTCACAGAGCAAGCAGTAGAGAAGTTTGTTAGGGACGATGTCATATTCCGCTATGGTGTTCCAAAGGTGTTGGTCACGGATAATGGTCGACAATGCGACAATCGGAAATTCAGGCACTTCTGCAGCAACTTCAATATTAATTTTCGAAACACCGCTGTTGCACCCCCGCAATCGAATGGTCAGGCAGAAAAGGCCAACCACATACTTCTAGATGGAATAAAGAAGAGGCTGGACTGGGAGAAGAAGAACTGGGCAGATCAGCTACTCAGTGTACTCTGGGCTTATCGCACTTCAGCTCGGACACACACAAGAGAGACACCGTTCCGACTGACATACTGAACTGAAGCATTAACCCCTGTGGAGGCAACCCAAGCCTCGTTCCGATCAGCAGTGTTCGAAGCCTCACAGAACAAAGCCGGGCTCCAAGCAAACACCGTCTTTATAGACGAAGTTCGGGAAGAAGCACTTATTCGAAATGAAACTTACAAGCTGAAAGTCCGACAATACCACAACAGGAGGGTCAAGCCACGGGTATTCGTAGTTGGGGACTTGGTGCTGAGAAAAGCCGCAGCGTCGGACCCAAGAAATGAAGGCAAGCTCAGCACGAACTGGGAAGGCCCTTACATAGTCTCCAAAGTGGTACGCCCTTGCACATACCATTTGCAGACTCAGGGGAGCACAACTATACCATGGGTAGTAGACAGTTTCCGACAGTTTTTTTCAGTAGATTGCATTTCTTCAGTACTTAGCATTGAAATCACATTTAGGGATTTTACTTAGCAGAATAGTTTCTATTTTGAAGCAATGTGTTTGTCCCAAGTGCATGCCACACATCAATATACAACGAAGCTTCTCGCAAATATTTGACTCTTCTATGAACTGGCCATAGCTTGGCAATTCGAAGTCCGAACTCTAGCTCGGCACATCTAAGCCCGAGCTCTAGCTCGGCGCCTCAAGACCTGACCCTAGTTTGGCGACTCAAAGACCTTAACCAAAGAGGCACAAAGATCGGGCCCTAGCTCGGCAATACTAAGACCGAGCTCTAGCTCGGTGCCACAAGACCAGACCCTAGTCTGGCGACTCAAAGACCCTAACCAATGAGGCACAAAGACAGGGCACTAGCTCGGCACCACAAGATTAGGCCCTAGTCTGGCGACTCAAAGCCTTAACCAATGAGGCACAAAGACCGGGCCCTAGCTCGGCAATACTAGGAGGAGCTCTAGCTCGGCGCCACAAGAAAAGACTCTAGTCTGGTGACTCAAAGACCTTAACTAATTAGGCACAAAGATTGGGCTCTAGCTCGGCACCACAAGACCAGGCCCTAGTCTGGCGACTTAAAGACCTTAACCAATGACGCACAAAGACTGGGCCACAGCTCGGCAGCAAATAAGACCGAGCTTCGTCTCTGCACCTCAAGACTAGACATAGTCTGGCGACTCAAAGACCTTAAACAATGAGGCACAAAGACCGGGGCCTAGCTCAGCAATAATAAGACCGAGCACAAACTCGGGCACCATAAGACCAGACCCTAGTCTGGTGACCCAAAGACCTTAACCAAAGAGGCACAAAGACCGGGCCCCAAATCGGCACCGCAGGACCTGACCCTAGTCTGGTGACTCAAAGACCTTAACCAATGAGGCACAAAAACAGCGATCTAGCTCGGCAGTGACAAGACCAAGCTCGGGGGGCGAATCCATGAGCCCTCAAAATACATCACTACCGAGGGAGACATCTACATAAATATGGATCTATATATATGAGGCTAATCTCGGGGGGCTGATCCACGAGCCTAGCTCAGCACAAGAAAATCCATCGGGTCGGATCACTTCTTCACCATCATCGATCGAGCCGCAGGCTGTACCAGAGTAGCATGGACTGGAACGCGCCGCTCATAGTCCGTCGGACGTAGCCGGGCTTCTTATCCTGAAGTAACAAGATGACATCCTCTGAGTTGCCCTTAAATGAAGAAATGCTAACGTCATCCAACAACTCCTGGTTGGGCTAAGGTATCAGCCACCTAGGGCCATTTCTTCTGGACCCCCGTGAAAGCGCTTTGCTTCCATTGCCATCGAACAAGCGATAGCCATGTCCTCGAACTGTTGAGCAGCCTCGCCTGAGAAAGTGATGCAGTGCATCTCGAATCAGATTGAATGCTCTAGCAGGTCGCCTCGAACTGCTAGAGCGGGGGGCTGGTGATGACAGACTACTACCTCGGCATTTATCAGGCCATGCTGTTACCTCGGCCTCCATCAGGCAGTGCTGCTGCCTAGGCCTCAATCGTGCTGTGTTACTGCCTCGGCATCCATCAGGCCGTGCTACTTCCTTGGCCTCCAACATGCCGTGCTACTGCCTCAGCATCCATCAAGCCGTGCTTCACCTCGGCCTCCATAGGCCGTGTTGCTTCCTCGGCCTCAATCTTGCCGTGCTACTGCCTCGGCACCCATCAAGCCGTGCTCCACCTCGGCATCCAATAGTCCCTGCTATTGCCTCGGCCTCCAACATGCCGTGCTACTTTCTCGGCATCCATCAGGCTGTGCTCCACCTCGGCATCAATCAGGCCGTGCTCCACCTCGGCATCGATCAGGCCGTGCTCCACCTCGGCCTCCAACATATCGTGCTACCTCCTCGTCATCCATTAGTCGTACTGTCACCTCGGTCTCCATCAGGCCATGCTCCACGTCGGCCTCGATCAGGCCGTTCTCCACCTCGGCCTTAATAATTCCGTGCTCAACCTCGGCACCAATCAGTCCTTGCACCACCTCGGCTCAATCATGCCGTGCTATTGCCTCGGCATCCAACAGTTCGTGCTCCACCTCGGCCTCCATCAGGCCGTCCTCAACCTCAGCCTCCATCAGACCGTACTACTTCCTCGGCCTCCAACATGCCGTGCTACTGCCTCTGCATCCATTAGGCCGTACTTTCACCTCGGTCTCCATCAGGCCGTGCTCCACCTTGGCCTCCATCCGGCCGTTCTCCACCTCGGCCTCAATTATACCGTGCTATTGCCTCGGCATCCAACTGGCCGTACTCCACCTCGACCTCCAATAGGCGGTGCTTTTGTCTCGGCGTCCATCGAGCCGTGCTGTTCCCTTGGCCTCATCTGGCCAAGCTGCCACCTCGGCCCGACGTCAACAACTAGGATTCCAGAAACGTGTTTTTGTCCACCCCTACATTCAAGGAACGTAGTCTATTCCGGAGGTCAGGAGTTTATCCACTACACGTCATCATGATGTCACACGGCTGATCTCTCCTAGTTAAGAGGGGAATGTTCCAGGAATATTCCCGGAATCACAGAGCCACTCTCCTTGAGGACTCCACTCTCCTTGAGCACTCCATGCCTAAGCAGGACTCTTCACAATCGTCTCCCACTTGCCCTCCATGAGCAGCCTATAAATACCAAGGTAAGCCTCCATCACAGAAGATCGATGACTCACTTCTCATACCGTAAAGCTCTCTAGAGCATCTGTTGTGGAAAGGTCTAACTTAGGCATCGGAGAGTCCTCCGTCGGGTCAGCCCGGCTCTCCTTGTCATCTCTTTTGTGCAGGTCGGCCAAAGCACCAGGAGCTGCAGGAGAATAGTCCGGTCAAATTTTTCCGCATCAGGACCCAAGTCAAAACATTCCTACCAAAAGGTAAGAGAACATTTGCTCTTTTTTTTTTTTTTTTTTTTTTTAACTTCCTTTGTTCTCTTCTCCCTCATTCTTTTCTCCTTTTAGCAGAGTGGGTGCAAGATTCATGCAGCCACGCTTCACGGGTCATATTTACCACCACATGGTAGATTTGGTCTTCAACTTTATTAATCTAAAAACCTAAGAAAAAAAGTATTTATCTATGCAATTTTGAAAAAAAAATAGTTGAGAAATCAATAGCTTTTGAAATATCTCAGATCGTTACATAAACTTCAAAGTGTAAAAAAACTCAACCCCCCACCCCCACTCTTGTCACAAATTTTCCTAGAATAATACTTTTATTTTCCACAAAAATGTTTTCATCTCCTATCTTTCTATGTTGCGTTGTTGTGCATCCCATAAGTTTTAGTATCATTTTCGTTGAACTTTACCTCCAACCAAGTACCTTCCATTTTACATCATTTTGCTATATTAATTATATCTTCTTCCACTTCTATATAAGGTAGTCATAGCTTGGATCCAAGTATTTGATTGACCTCGTTAAATTGAGACAAGACTTTGTTGATGTTGTTATTGTTGTTTTAGTGGGAAGTGTGGCCCCATGACTAGACACATAGGGCCAAACTGATAGTTTGCTCCTGTAAAATGAAAAAAGAAAAAAAAATAAAAATAAAATAAAAGTCCTTATAAATGTTTTCTTGTGGTTTCTCATTAGTCCTTACACACACATATGAACCACACTCTCCACATAAAACATTTTTCCAAAAACTATACGTATTTCTTCCACTTCACTTGTAACCAAAAGACACCCGCTATGTATGCCAACCATAACCCACCTACTCCCTTTACACACAAAAAATCCTACCGACTCTACTATATTAAAATGGAAGTCCTTTATCCATTTTATTACCAACATTAATGGTGGGGCCAAAGAAATGAGATCACAAATCGACAAACTTAGCAAGAAACACAATGCCACATTGTATAGTAAATTGATTCGGTCCATTTGGGTCAATTGGACTATGGAATAGATGGAGTTTCTCTATGTCATTTGTTGTGGCCCACCAAGACATTTTCTCTTTGGACGCCACCTCTGCCCGCCCTTAAAAATAGAAAAAGAGAAAAAGAATTCGATGCAAAGCAAATTCCACCATATAATGAAACTTCGTGAGGTTATCTTCCAAACACACGACATATTCTAAAAGCCGGAATGTTTGTTGTTGTCTTTATGCATAACCGGATTCATTCATGAAATTCAAATATTCGTGCTAGTAAAATTCCATTTGGCCCTTTTCCTTCTTCTTTGATAATAAATTTTTTATTTATATAAAAAATTTATTTTAATTTAAAAGTATAATACTTTGAATGCTGATATATTTTTAGTTGCGATTGACAATTTGAATTATCAAATATTATTATTATTATTATTATTATTATTATTTTTTGATAAATTCAAATATATTAATTTAAAAAAACATTGCTTTGATAATATTTCAATATTATGGGTCAAGCTTAGAAGCAGAATATAGTATGGCCGCTTTTAAGGATTTGAAACTCCTTTCCTTTATTAATTTGTCATCCGTTGTATTTTTTAAATTTGTAGAACTTTATTCCGAGACAATTATGAAACTTTACCTAAATCTCATTGAATGGTGGCATTCTCCTTTCCTTCCTACGTTAGGCCGTTTATTAGGGTTTCTAGTCTCTTAAATTAAGATATCAAAATTTTCCACAGACCAACACGTTTTGAATCCTCTAACATAATAATGCATCATATCACTCATGATGAATTTATATTTCATTCCTTTCTAACCCCCGTGAGCAATGTGGCATTGTAATTGTAGCCAACACACTATTGTGATGATTGTATTCATCATATTGCGAAGAAGATCATAAGAAAAAGCAAGAGATCATATCAAGTTAGACAACTAGAACATTTCGTGTATAAAATGAATATATATATATATATATATGTGTGTGTGTGTGTGTGTGTCATTTTCTTATTTACCTGTACATTTTGTGTATTATATGAATATATATATATATATATGTGTCCATATCATCCCTTCATTTTTATTTTCACCTCTCACACATTTTGGCATTAGAGTTATAAGTCCATGGTATTATGCATTGCATTTTCCTTTTCTTTTTACATACTAATTATCCGGTCTGATCATTTTCAGATCATTACTTTTTGTAAAGTGCATGAGCAGTTAGGTAAACATAAACCATGCAAAGAGAGCCTAAGCCTACGCTTTGCATTTTCTCCCCGACTTTTGTTTTACCCTTCGCATACCCGGCACTAGCTTATAGGTCAAATGGGTTATATACGTATTAAGAATTTTGGATTAACGATCTGATCTAGTGAGGTCCCATATTGTTACATTCTTGCAGAGTGTGAGTCAATGACTATTCCCTTCCTGTGTAGCATGGCAATATTAAAATATTATATATATTTTGTGCATAACCCATTAAATCCCCCAACTTGACAGAGTTTTTCAATAATCTTGACAAAAGACTGAAAGATGGTACAAATCCATTTCTATACATCTCCTCTGTGAAATAAAATGCATACTGCAATGCCCCTAAAGAGAATAAAGAGAGTAATCCATTCAAGAGAGTATTATAAGTGAAGGCATTTGGAGGAGGCCCAAATCCTCTCATCAGATCATAAACTTCAACTAAATTTTGCATTGACGCTTTTCTTGACTTCAGATAATGGTACATAAAAGAATTATAATCATACACAGTTGGCTTCCCGGTTATATGTGTCATGAGATTTAAGGTGTGCAAAGCTTCTTTGTAAAAACTAGAAGCTGCATAATTCTGCATACCACGCTGCAACATAACATAATACAAACATGGGTTTTGAACTGGGATTTCACCGTTATTGTCATGGCTAGTTCTTTCGTCTGGAAATTCTATTGTTTCAACAGAACACGACACAGAAAAGTTCAGTAACTTACAACAAGACCACGCCTTTCTGCAGAATCTACTTGATAGACTTGTCACAGAGGAAACATAGCAAGGCATGACTAGCAGAAAAGCTCTATTTCTCTGTTCGTCACGGGCTGTTCGAAAAATAAACTAGTCCAAGCTTAATTCAACACAAACCCATTCTGAAAAGTAGAAGTAAGAAAAGGAAGAAACCAAATTTCAAACCTGAATCAGCAAAGTAGAGAATGACCCTGTTTCGGTTTCTTACTTGAGAGACTTCTCCGACCAACAAATTGGATTTATCGGCTCAGGAGAGAAAAACCCCAGAACAAGCCGCCATTAAAGCTCAAAAGTTCTGATCAGAAAGTCTTGAATGCACTGACTGATTCAATGGCTTATCAAATTCTACCTTCCCAAGTGAAGATCCTTTCACCTTCAGTCCTCCACTTCTTAGCCACAACTTGAGACGTGACTTGAGAGTTTAGACTTTAATTGTCACACCCCGTTCTCCCAGAACCGGGCCAGTGACAGGGTTAACACCGGTTAACCCAAACCTGCTAAGATCATCAGATATTGTATTCCACCACAGCATACACACAACTAATATAAGCTCATCAGATCAGCGGAAGACTAAGTTTTACCTGTTAATAATCCCATAATACTTGATACCCGAATTGTGATACAATAATTATATACATGTGGGCCCGAAGGCATGATATTTACACAATAAAAGTACAATTCATATATCAAGTATGTAAAGGAAATCATCGAAATAATCAAAGTACACAGCTCGGCTCGGCAACAAAGACTAGAGATCAGCTCGGCATCAAGGGTTGAGCCCAGCTCGGCATCACAGAGTAGAGATCAGCTCGGCCTCAAAAGTGGAGCTCAGCACGGCCTCAGAACTGTGGTCCCGCAGCACAACTCTCACACGAGCAATCAGTGCCGTGCTCTAACTCCTCAGGGGTCCACCAGTCCTCTTTAGGAAACTCGACTGTGGGACCCACCCCGTGCTCCTCAGATGTATGACCTGCAAAATCATCTAAAAAGGGGGTACTCGTGGGATGAGCTCACTAGCTCAGTAAGTGGTAAGATGGACCACACAGCAGTCCACACATCAAAACACAATCATATACACTACATGCCATGCTATACATTTTAAATCACATCCACCTAAGCAACATTACTAAGTCTTCGGTTTTAGTGCTACTACAGCCACAGTGCGCGTATACTCCGGGTACGAGCCGCGAACTCCATCCCGCGATACGCCCATAGGGCTGTCGGAGAAGGCCCACCGTGAGTACTCGGAAGAGTAAAGACAATGCCGTCCACCGGCTCTCAACAGAAATGTAAATGACTGAAATTAAAGGTGCTGACTCCAGCAATTTAAAAGCAGTACGATTGGCCCTCTTGAATGTACCACAGGGGTTGTCGACTGTCCTATTGACCCGCCGGGCGTTATGTCTAACCGCCACAGTGACCCGACAACCGCGACCACTGCTTCCCCCCAAATGATAACCCAACACCTTAACCCCTGTTGGGAAGGGTCGAAGCACGGTATGGTGAAAATCCTAATACCGCATGCTCCTATATGACAATAGTACGATTGCATAGTGCCACCGCGTCCCATACCACGGGCCACCAATGCACTCGTTTCCAAGCCGACTACGGCATCTAGTCTATCAATGCATCATGCACAATGATTTTCACATTCAACATATAAACATTTCATTCAATTGGCATTTGGAAAGTAAACATAGCACACATGCATATCAATGTGAGGATGACTAATCTACACAGCATATTCATGATGGCATGACTAGACTAGATACATTTAAATGAATGCCAAACAATGCCTTAAAACAAGGCCAAACATCCTCTCCCCACTTACCTGTAGTGTACAAGGATTCCCGTTCGGTACGGGTGAGATCCGGTGCGAAACGGGTAGGATTTGGTGAACCTAACATAATTGAGCGGGGTTAGTACTTCACCATTTTATGATCAAAATTAACGAGATCCGATGACAAAATCATGTTTAGAACGTTAAAAGAAGGTCGCACGTCCGATTTGGGTCCAATCGGACGTAAGAATCACCTTCGGGGCCACACAGGTGGGTCAGACAGGTGGGCTGTCTGGCCCACCGGTTCCACCAGCCGGTTGGGCCAGAAGGCCCTGCCCTCTCAGGTGGGTGCCCACAGGCGAGCTGGATGGCCGACCGGTTCCACCCACCGGTCTTGGCGGGAAAACTGTTGTTTCTTCCCAACTTCCTCCATTCTTTGGGGATTCAAATGGGGGCTTTTCCCAACCCATTCTTCACACTTTGAAGTCTTATAGGATGGCTTTAACCTAGATCTAGGTTAGATTCAAGTGATGGGAAACCATCTTACCTTCTTTGCTCAAGAATAACTTCAAACCCTCTAAATCACTTCAAACCCACAATGCTTCTTCCACCTTGTCAATACCTCTTCAAATCCTTCAAGATCAACACATAAATCATCTATTAAACCTTAGATTCATCATTTCAAAGGGGATTTACAAGATCTCAAGAAACCCTACTCGAATCAAGAGTTTAAGCTTGGGTATGGTGAATGTTTAAGGAACCCGACTTTGCTTACCTCCAAATGTAGATCTAGAGTTGAAGATCACTCTTCCGGCGCCGGAATGGGAAGATCAAGCTTCGGCGCCGCTGAAATCCTTCTCTTCCTTCTCTTCCCTTCTTCTTCCCTTTCTTTTCTCTCTCCTCTTTACTATCCTCACCAACGTACGGGTGTCATAAATGAAAAGAAAAGAAAATCCTAAATGCTATATATATACTTCCTAAATAACTGAATAGTGCACATGGATGGGTCACTTAGGTGGGTGGGTGCACCCACCTGTCCGCCCACCTGAGGGCCAAAACTTGGGATTTTGACAGAGTTCGGGCCTGGCGCGAACCCCACCCTAGCGTACGATGTAGTATACGTATATACCTTAAAATACGGCTATAATACCTACTTTATCCATACATGGCCTTATGGTAGGTGCATGTACATGGCTTGGGCACTCCCGTCTCTTCTGGCACTGGCTCGGACTTGTCGGGCCAGCCGGTGTTTAAGGTCACCTTTGCCATCATAGCCCATAAGGAACCCGTTCTAACTCCCTCTAGCTCGGTTCCTGCATGGTTAAGCCGGGTCAACCGTATAATCAGACCGGGTTTAAAAAGTAGGGTATTACATTAATCCTCATCGCTGTGCAACTGCAAACTTCAAAAGCTACAAACCTACACTGCTGTCGCTTAACCGGTGATAAATGTTTAAAATACGACCGTTGGATTTGGGTTTACAATTGTAAATGGGCCTGGGCTTAAACGGTTTGGGAACCGGTTATGACTGAGGACCGGTTCAGTTTCGGTTCTCACTAGGATGTGGATAATCGAAGTGGGTGGCTATTCTCGCAGACGGAAAGACTCAACGACGAGTAGACTTCTTGCAGCTCAGCTCTTCTGACTACGAGCCTAATCTATGGTAGAGCTAGGATTTTTTCGTTTCTATAGACTCCTAATGCGCTACTTGCCTCTTCACTCTTCCCTTAACTATCGGACTCTACTTGCTTGCAGCCCCTCACTGACACAACCCCCAAAAGGAGCAATCTCAAATAGACCAAGATCCAATTTCGGGTCATTTCTTGGTGAACATGATCTGCCGTAATCTCTTCGATCCCTTCATTTATGTGCCAGAATACAGAGAGATTTGGTAGGGAAGTGGAAGAAACTTTTTTGTATATGATAATCAAAGGGAGTGGGAAAGCTGCAGTAATTCTTTGGAAAAGCCCGGCTCTCTTTGTCTTCGAGCTTTCATTCCTCAATGCCTAGCCTCTTGTTCTGAAACAAGAAGGGTTTTGTGGTTCTGTGGCTCTGTGGCTCTGTGGCAGCAGCTTCGCTTCTTCCAAAAAATGGCGTGTGTGGCAACCACGACTGCTGCTTCAAGGGTCTTCTTCTGCAGCAACAGGAAGCCCTTCTTCTTCCTCTGTATAAACCCTAGTATCAGGTTTATTGGTTGCAGCAACAACCATATAGTTTCTTGTCTGAAAACCCCTAAAAACGATTCTTCTTCATCTATCAGATGCATTCAATCCGCTCAAGACACCCTGGAGACAACGAGAAACGAAGGTATTTCCTCTGTTTGCGGACTCAATGTTGTTGACATTCTTGAGGAAAGAGGTCTCATTGAATCGATTACCAGCGAGAATCTCAGGTTAGCTTGTTCCAAACCAAAGGTCAGTCCTTTGAAGATTTACTGTGGTTTTGACCCTATTGCTGAAAGCTTACACTTGGAAAACTTGCTTGGTATTATAGTGTTATCTTGGTTTCAGAGATGTGGCCACAAAGCTGTTGCTTTGATTAGACCAGAATTAGATATAGAAACACTAGAGAATAACACAGTAGGGATTGTGAATACAATTACTGGGATTTTAGGTAGAAAGACCTCGATATCGACAATTGGTAATGAGAAAATCCAGACCACTGATATGGGTTTATGCGATTCTTTTGTAATTTTGAATAATTTTGACTGGTGGAAAGACATCAGCTTATTGGATTTTCTACGAAATGTTGGCCGGTTTGCGAGGGTGGGTACGATGATGGCCAAGGAGAGTGTGAAGAAGAGGTTAGAATCTGAACAAGGAATGAGTTACACTGAGTTCACATATCAGTTGTTGTAGGGTTATGACTTCTTATATTTGTTTAAGAATGAAGGGGTTAATGTTCAAATAGGCGGGAGTGATCAGTGGGGAAACATAACTGCTGGGACTGAATTAATTTGGAAGATTCTTCAGGTAGAAGGAGCATATGGTTTGACATTTCCTCTCCTTTTGAAGAGTGATGGAACCAAATTTGGCAAGTCTGAAGATGGTGCTATCTGGTTGTCTCCCTCAATGTTGTCACCCTATAAGTTCTATCAGTACTTCTTCTCAGTTCTTGATGTGGATGTGGTGAGGTTTCTCAAGATTCTTATTTTCCTGAGTATGGAGGAGATTAGGGAGTTGGAAGAGCAGATGAAGAAATCTGGATATGTGCCCAATTCGGCTCAGAGGAGACTCGCAGAAGAAGTAACTCGATTTGTTCATGGTGAAGAAGGACTGCTGGAGGCCTTGAAGGATGCTGAAGCATTGAGGCCTGGAGCTGAGACAAAGTTGGATTGGAAAACCATTGAAGAGATTGCTGGGGATGTCCCTTCTTGTTCTTTGGCTTCTAATCAAGTCTTGAATGCTTCTCTGGTTGATCTCTCTGTTTCCACTGGTTTGTTTGAGAGTAAGTCAGCTGCCCGCCGCCTCCTTAAGCAAGGTGGGCTCTACTTAAACAAAAATAGAGTTGATAATGAGGGAAAGAAGATTGAAGCTGTTGACATTGTTGATGGGAAGGAGCTTCTTTTGTCTGCTGGGAAGAAGAACAAGATGATTATAAGGATACCTTAATTTCCTATATTAACATTTTTCTTATATAAAAATGATTTCTTGAATATCTTTTGTTTTTCAATTTTGTCTTCCCAATTCAAGTTGTGTGATATATATTTTTTCTTTATTTTTTATTTGAATGTGTTCAGGATCCTTCTTAATTTCTTTTTCCCAATACTAGTTTTTTTTTTTTTTTTTTTGGTAGATTTCCCAATACAAGTTGTGTGAGCTTTTTTTCTACTTTATTGTTTATTTGAATGTGTTCAGGATCTTTCTTAATTTCTTTTTCCCAATTCAAGTTGTGTGAACTTTTTTTCTACTTTATTTTTTATTTGAATATGCTGAGGATCATTGTGGACGGAGAAACCCCTTCATGCCCACGTAACACTTCTCAGATGCAAAAACAATTTTGCAAACCCCAACCTTTTTCGTGTATATGACATTGCACTTGATGGAAAATTAGAATATGAACATTTATGTTTCCATTCCAAACTCCAAAGGCACTTGGGCAGCGTTTGGTAACACTCTCCGGAAGTGATTTCATTGATTTCCTGCTCATTGGGAGCAGGTTGTGAGCAGAATAGCGTGTGCAAGCCGGTCTATTTTTAGCTCAAAAAGTGCTTAGTGAGAGCTCTTTTGACCAGAGCACAAAAAAAGGTTGTGTTTCACGTTCGCAAACACTTTTGAGTTTTGACAAAGCGAAAAAACACAACTCTTTTACCATCAGTTTTGACTCCCTCACCTTTGACTCTCACGTCCCTCTCCTCTCTCCTTCCGCCTTATCCTCCTCACTTTTCCTCTCACCATGCTCCTCGCTCGACATCTCTCCTCTTTGTCTCTCTCTCCCAGTTCTGACCTATACGAGTGATCATGCTAGAAAGCTATGGCCCCTCTTCTTTGCTTCATTTGCTTCTGCTTCCTTCAATGAGCTCAACGCCAATGGCAAATCGCACTCCTCCAATGCATCTAAGGTCTGGTTTTCTCTCTCCCTTTAATTTCTTTGAATTTTCCCTCACCTTATTATGATTTGATTCATTTTAATTCCCTGCATCTGTTTCTCTAGCTTTTTCCCTTCTGCGTGCTCCTCTTTCTTCTTTTGGTTGAGAGAGGCCCTTCTACCTTCCCTTCTACTTCTTGTAGAGTCTAAAGATGTGGTAGGTACTATTTCCTTCTTCTCCTCCTAATATTGTTAATACTTTGTAAATGGTGAAATCCAATGAGCCTATGTAAAACTTTGAGAATACAGAATCCAGAAACTCCTTGACAAAGTTCCTTTCAGGTATCAGGCTTCTCCACCGTTCTCTTTACTCCTCCACTACCACCACCACCACCACCACCACCACCACCACCACCACCACCACCGCTGAGACTAGATCCCAGAAGCTCGAGATTGCTGATAAGCTTCTCGAATCAATAAGCTGGAAAGGCATGATTATTCAATCCTGTTCAGGCTTAAATTAGGTTTAAACTAGTATGGACCTGCAATATCTGGCCTTGAGTCATCGGCATCTACTTCAATGGGAGGTGGCTCCACGAGGACTGATTCAAAGGCTGTCGAGAAGACGGCATTTGATAGAAAATTTGAGAAGTTTGATGCGGCTGCCTAGGGCCAAGGTTAAGATCATGAAGGAAGTTAGGGATTTTATGGATTTGGGATTGAAGGAAGCCAAGGATTTAGTGGAGAAGATGCTAGTTGTCCTCAAGAAGAGGGTTACCAAGGAGGAAGGTAATTTGATTGTTGAGAAGCTCAAAGAGTTGGGAGCCACGGTTGTATTGGAATAGAGGATTTTTTTTTTTTTTTTTAATTTCTCATTTTGCAGTTTAGATTGTAGAAAAGCATATGCTTTTGATTGAGAATTAAAATTGCAATTTAAAAATTGCTTTTGGAATCCTCCAAGGGTTTCTTTTCCTCCTCTTGATACTTGACTAGATTCATGCATTATTTTTTTTTATCAATGATATACTTATATTTCAAGTCTAATTGTGAGAAGGGGAAGTTATATTTCTTATCTTTCTTTTTTGTGGTCTTGGTTGTGGGTTTTTGTGGAGGATGTAGTTTATGTTTACAGTCATACTTCTAAAGATGAAACGGTATTGCGGCCTTGACAAAATGGTTGTGACTGGCTGAATGGTTATGCTAGTTCATTTTGCTTCTAGATGCCTCGATACATACATATATATATATATATATATATATGATGAGAGATTGGTTTTTTTGGATTTCTTTTGGGCATCGAATGCAAATTACTTGGTTTCTAGTAGATATCATATTCTGTACTTGCTGCAGCTGGCAATTCAAGTTTTAGCAAGTGCCTGTCACTAGAAACCCTGAAGAGGGACTTCTCAGCCAGCGGACATTTGTCAACAATAGGGGACTGGGAGTTGAGGTATGTATATGGTTGTGTCAATGATGTTAAATATACTCTAGGAGCTTCTCTTTAAATTATTACGGGGCTCTTTTTTTCCTTGTTCAGCGGAATCATAAGCTTTTATTTTGCTGCAGTTCTAGTCTTGTTTCTAGTTGTAGATGTGTCTTGTTTTATTTAACTTGCTTTAGATTTAATATCAAAGAAGAAACTTTGGTGCTGCGCCACCAATGTGTTTCTAGGGATTGGTTTTTATTTTTTATCATGGTGATGTTGACAGAGACTATCAGTGCAAGAACTTGGCAACAGAAGGAGTAGAAGGATATCTCAAGGTACCAGTTTTATAGACGATAAAGTTGGGCAGTAATATGTGTGGAGGTAGCTCTTGCTGATAGAAAGTTGCACTTGCAAATACCCTAGGCTAAAGATTGACCTCCTTGGATGATCTTAACCTCTGATTGATCTGAACTCTATTCTTTACCTTTATCAGTCACCATCATCGTGGATTATTTGGATGGCTAGGATATTTGATTAGGTCAGGTTTCTTCTAGTGAAAAAAATAATCCTGGTTGGGCCCATCAATTATAAGCTCTGTTGTTGGAACACCATGATTTATATTCAAATTTAGGTTTGCTTAAGCAAGCTTACCAACTATTTGAGGACATGCTCAACAAGGATAATTTCTCTTGAAAGAGTATAATTATCTCTAGGTATGTTTACCATGACCGGCTCCCCAAAAGTATTGTAGAATAGAAAATGCATAGAGACATGAATCAGAAATCAACATGTTCACGGTATCTAGTGCTCTTGCAAGTTCTGCTGCTATTCTGTGCCCATCGCTTGGAAAGGAGATTCATGCTTATATAATTCGAACTGAGTTAGCCTCAGAAGCTGCAGGTTGGACTTCAGATATGCTCGGGAAATGTGGAAGTGTGAGGAAAATATAGGACACATTTTTGACAAGATGTTAAACTGATAATTTCTGTTCTATGGGTTTCAGTCTCTCATGAATCTCTTTTCTACATTTCTGTAGTGAGATGAGGTTGATACTGAGACTGAGTGAGGATGACATTATGGTTCTAAAATTGTCATAGTTGGAAGTATTTGGGGTGTTCATAAATCTGTTAGTTCCTTGGGTAATCCTAGGACGTCTTATTTTGTTGTGTTATATTCATTCAATATTTTAGCTGACTTCTATTTATTACTAGTAGATATTGAATTATTTTTGTAGTCATGCCCACTATTGCTGGTCCCGTGGTGCTATTCATGACTTGGAATGTTGGATAGACTCTTAACAGAATATTCCTTACTCCCATTCTCAAGCAAAGCAGATTACTGGAAAGCTAGAATGCACTGGTTTGCAACGAGCTCCTCCTCTCCCCTCCGGAAGAGGTACCTCCAAAGCCCAATGCTCCTTTGCATATTTTCTTCAATCTTCTTCAACGATCAGC
>NC_056569.1:4548613-4558636 GCF_013358625.1 Macadamia integrifolia
TACATGCTTGCAGATACATACGGCTTATTGTTGTGGAGGCTCTTCGTCTATATCCTCAGCCTCCACTGCTTATTAGACGTTCCCTCAAATCAGATGTATTGCCGGGTACAAGTTCTCATTGACATAATATCTAACTTCAAGTAAATATAATTGATGCAGTTATACGTTCCCACACACATACACATATATCTAGGGGCTAAGCATGGAATTTTAAATCAATTATGCAGGAGGAAACAAGGGTGACAAAAATGGATATGCCATTCCTGCTGGGACTGATATATTTATTTCTGTAAGTAGAATTTTTTTTCTTAGGTTGACATCTTTCCTGAATACTTCAGATCTAGGTATACAGTAATTCTGGATTTTTTTTTCCCGAATGTTGATAGCCAATATTTATTGAGAAAGGAAGGAATAATTAGGGTATGTACAACATACAGACAGATGCAAATGCAATCCCCTACCCAAACCCATGATGAAAAAGAAGAAGAAGAAGAAGAAGAAGAAGAAGAAGAAGAAGAAGAAGAAGAAGAAGAAGAAAAGAAAAGAAAAGACAAGCACTATCTGATCACGCTACAACAGAAAAGTGATACCAAAACATAATTGAGGCCTCGTGATTCATTATTTGGCTACCTTATCAGCTAACTAGTTTGCTGATGGAGGGGCACCCTGGAAAGAAACAAGCAACAAAGATCATATTGCTCAGATCCTACTGATCATGTCATGATATGATAGCACCATGGTACGATTCCGCAACCAATGACCCAATCTGAATCTTCCTCCTATTGGACATGCTAAAAACTACTCTCCTGAGAATATAAGATTTGACAAACCAATGTCCCAAGCTGAATCTTCCTCCTACTGGACATGCTAAAAACTACTCTCCTGAGAATATGAGATTTTACAAATAACAAACTTTACTATGGAGAATCATAATGCTCAAATATTGTAAGTATTGTTAATTTTGCTCAGATGTTTGATGCTGGATCAAGAGGTCCAATCTAAAGTGACATGGACCAATAGAAACCCATACGCAATGACTGACAGGCATTCCCACTTTTCTCAAACCATGTGGTCAGTATAATCTTAATTATCTGTATTTGATATTTCTTCATGCCCTCACGGAATAATCAATATCTGAGATAGCAGTTCTACCTAGCCCATCCATTAGACCCTTGTAACTTTAAATCTTATTGGTATGAAATTTTATTTCATTTATTAGCTATTTGGATTTGTCTCATTTTCTTTTTTTATGACAATTTTCAACTTAGGGAAACTAGGCAACTTTATTTTGTTACTTTCATAGTTCCTATGTCAGGTTTGAATTCTTTCTTATTAAGTTTATTATTAGGAAAGAAGTACTTAGAACCAGCCTGAGAATTCCAGTTTTATTCCATTTCTGAAATCTTTGAAACCCCTCACCTCTTTCAAATCTAGGTCTGGATGGCTGATTTTAGCTTTCTTTTCTGGTTTGTTGACCGAGTCTTACCGGGGTTTTCTACATGGACAGTAAACGGTAGAATACTTCTTCTTTGAGGCTTGAAAATTAAAATATGGTTTTAGAATGGAGGCATTGAAGGAGAAGAAATGTTGGAAAAACTTTTTCAATACACTTGCCCATGTAACACTTCTCAGATGCAAAAACAATTTTGCAAACCCCAACATTTTTCGTGTATATTCCCTTTTATAGAATTGACATTGCACTTGATGGAAAATTAGAATATGAACATTTATGTTTCCATTCCAAAGTCCGAAGGCACTTAGGCAGCGTTTGGTAACACTCTCCGGAAGTGATTTCATTGATTTCCTGCTCATCGGGAGCAGGTTGTGAGCATAATAGCGTGTGCAAGCCGGTCTATTTTTTTTTCTCACAGAGCAGTTCTAGCTCAAAAAGTGCTCAGTGAGAGCTCTTTTGACCAGAGCAAAAAAAAAAGGTTGTGTTTCACGTTCGCAAACACTTTTGAGTTTTGACAAAGCGAAAAAACACAACTCTTTTACCATCAGTTCTGACTCCCTCACCTTTGACTCTCACGTCCCCGGTCCCTCTCCTCTCTCCTTCCGCCTTATCCTCCTCACTTTTCCTCTCACCATGCTCCTCACTCGACATCTCTCCTCTTTGTCTCTTTCTCCCAGTTCTGACCTATACGAGTGATCATGCTAGAAAGCCATGGCCCCTCTTCTTTGCTTCATTTGCTTCTGCTTCCTTCAATGAGCTCAAAGCCAATGGCAAATCGCACTCCTCCAATGCATCTAAGGTCTGGTTTTCTCTCTCCTTTTAATTTCTTTGAATTTTCCCTCACCCTATTATGATTTGATTCATTTTAATTCCCGGCATCCGTTTCTCTAGCTTTTTCCCTTCTGCGTGCTCTTCTCTTTCTTCTTTTGTTTGAGAGAGGCCCTTCTACCTTCCCTTCTACTTCTTGTAGAGTCTAAAGACGTAGAGATGCAAACTCCACTCTGTGGTAGGTACTATTTCCTTCTTCTCCTCCTAATATTGTTAATACTTTGTAAATGGTGAAATCCAATGAACTCTGTAAAACTTTGAGAATACAGAATCCAGAAACTCCTTGACAAAGTTCCTTTCAGGTATCAGGCTTCTCCACTGTTCTCTTTACTCCTCCACTACCACTACCACCACCACCACCACCACCGCTGAGACTGGATCCCAGAAGCTCGAGATTGCTGATGAGCTTCTCGAATCAATAAGCTTGAATGGCATGATTATTCAATCCTGTTCAGGCTTAAATTAGGTTTAAACAAGCATGGACCTGCAATATCTGGCCTTGAGTCATCAGCATCTACTTCAATGGGAGGTGGCTCCACGAGGACTGATTCAAAGGCTGTCGAGAAGACGGCATTTGATAGAAAATTTGAGAAGTTTGATGCGGCAGCCTAGGGCCAAGGATAAGATCATGAAGGAAGTTAGGGATTTTATGGATTTGGGGTTGAAGGAAGCCAAGGATTTAGTGGAGAAGCTGCTAGTTGTCCTCAAGAAGGGGGTTACCAAGGAGGAAGGTAATCTGATTGTTGAGAAGCTCAAAGAGTTGGAAGCCACGGTTGTATTGGAATAGAGGATTTTTTTTTTTTAATTTAATTTCTCATTTTGCAGTTTAGATTGTAGAAAAGCATATGCTTTTGATTGAGAATTAAAATTGAAATTTAAAAATTGCTTTTGGAATCCTCCAAGGGTTTCTTTTCCTCCTTTTGATACTTGACTAGATTTATGCATTATTTTTTTTATCAATGATATACTTATATTTCAAGTCTACTTGTGAGAAGGGGAAGTTATATTTCTTATCTTTCTTTTTTGTGGTCTTGGTTGTGGGTTTTTGTGGAGGATGTAGTTTATGTTTACAGTCATACTTCTAGAGCTGAGACGGTATTGCAGCATTGACAAAATGGTTGTGACTGGCTGAATGGTTATGCTAGTTCATTTTGCTTCCAGATGCCTCGATACATACATATATATATATATATATATGATGAGAGATTGGTTTTTTTGGATTTCTTTTGGGCATCGAATGCAAATTACTTGGTTTCTAGTAGATATCATATTCTGTACTTGCTGCAGCTGGCAATTCAAGTTTTAGCAAGTTCCTGTCACTAGAAACCCTGAAGAGGGACTTCTCAGCCAGCGGACATTTGTCAACAATAGGGGACTGGGAGTTGAGGTATGTATATGGCTGTGTCAATGATGTTAAATATACTCTAGGAGCTTCTCTTTAAATTATTACGGGGCTCTTTTTTTCCTTGTTCAGCGGAATCATAAGCTTTTATTTTGCTGCAGTTCTAGTCTTGTTTCTAGTTGTAGATGTGTCTTGTTTTATTTAACTTGCTTTAGATTTAATATCAAAGAAGAAACTTTGGTGCTGCACCACCAATGTGTTTCTAGGGATTGGTTTTTATTTTTTATCATGGTGATGTTGACAAAGACTATCAGTGCAAGAACTTGGCAACAGAAGGAGTAGAAGGATATCTTAACGTACGAGTTTTATAGACGATAAAGTTGGGCAGTGATATGTGCCGAGGTAGCTCTTGCTGATAGAAAGTTGCACTTGCAAGTACCCTAGGCTAAAGATTGACCTCCTTGGATGATCTTAACCTCTGATTGATCTGAACTCTATTCTTTACCTTTATCAGTCTCCATCATCCTGGATTATTTGGATGGCTAGGATATTTGATCAGGTCAGGTTTCTTCTAGTGAAAAAAATAATCCTGGTTGGGCCCATCAATTATGAGCTCTGTTGTTGGAACACCATGATTTATATTCAAATTTAGGTTTGCTTAAGCAAGCTTACCAACTATTTGAGGACATGCTCAACAAGGATAATTTCTCTTGAAAGAGTATAATTATCTCTAGGTATGTTTACCATGACCGGCTCCCCAAAAGTTTTGTAGAATAGAAAATGCAGAGAGACATGAATCAGAAATCAACATGTTCACGGTATCTAGTGCTCTTGCAAGTTCTGCTGATGTTCTGTGCCCATAGCTTGGAAAGGAGATTCATGCTTATATAATTCGAACTGAGTTAGCCTCAGAAGCTGCAGGTTGGACTTCAGATATGCTCGGGAAATGTGGAAGTGTGAGGAAAATACAGGACACATTTTTGACAAGATGTTAAACTGATAATTTCTGTTCTATGGGTTTCAGTCTCTCATGAATCTCTTTTCTACATTTCTGTAGTGAGATGAGGTTGATACTGAGACTGAGTGAGGATGACAATATGGTTCTAAAATTGTCATAGTTGGAAGTATTTGGGGTGTTCATAAATCTGTTAGTTCCTTGGGTAATCCTAGGACATCTTATTTTGTTGTGTTATATTCATTCAATATTTTAGCTGACTTCTATTTATTACTAGTAGATATTGAATTATTTTTGTAGTCATGCCCACTATTGCTGGCCCCGTGGTGCTATTCATGACTTGGAATGTTGGATAGACTCTTAACAGAATATTCCTTACTCCCATTCTCAAGCAAAGCAGATTACTGGTTTACAACGAGCTCCTCCTCTCCCCTCCGGAAGAGGTACCTCCAAAGCCCAATGCTCCTTTGCATATTTTCTTCAATCTTCTTCAACGATCAGCTCCCAGTTCAGCCTCCTTCCTCTGACACTGGCAGCAGCTGGTCTTGCCCCCCTCCAGGCTTTGTAAAAATCAATTCAGATGAAGCTGTTGCTAAAAATCGTCAAAAAGTTGGTATTGGTTTTGTGGCTAGTGAACCTTCAGAGAGATTTGTTGCATCATCAGAGCCCATTATGTGTACTTCCCCTTGATTGCGGAATTAATCGCTCTCCGTTCAGCTATGCTTCAGGCTTCCTTCGAAGGAGTAATCTTTGAAAGTGATTCCCAACAGTTAATTTCAACTATCAATTCAAAGAGATTTAATGCTGAGAACAGGTTCTGTGTTGGACGACATCTCTCCTCTTATGCTATTTTGTGGAGTGCAACTTCTGTTTTAGTCATCGACGAGTGAACAATGTTACTCACTCCCTTTCGCATAGGTTCCGATCTTCTTTTACTGTAATTGACTTTCCCTGTAATGGCCCCTAGCTTTACTCTGTTTTGTCAAGGGAGGATTCCTCTGTTCCTATTTCCTTTTCGAATGATATTGTTTTTACCCAAAAAAATAAGGAATTCATGGAGCTGGCTCCGCATCTCACTGAATTGAAGGTAGAACAGCTTACTCCTTATTCCCTAGGTGGAGGGAAGACGAGCACAGGAGCTTCTTTAGAAGGGTTTCATTTTGCCTTGAAGCATTTTTTTTTTTTGGTGGATGAAAATTTTATTAAAGAGCAAAAAACTATACAAATCATCGAAGGGGAAAATCCTTATACGAGAAGCTACAAAAGCCTAACCTTGAAGCCCAAAGATGAACAATATGTCTATTCTTGAGAGAATCAACATCCGTTGCAAGAAGATGGTTAATTCTTAGTTCTAATCTGAAACTCAAAACTGCATTCTAGAGTTAATTGTAAGAGCAGCAGGAGAAGGTTTCTCTTCTCTAATTTCTTTCCCATCATAGATGATATACATCATGGAAGCCCCAAGATGATTCTACCTCATGCCACATGTGTTCCATTCTAAAACAAATTTCTTTTCAAGTGTATTGAAAAAGTTTTTCCAACATTTCTTCTCCTTCAATGCCTCCATTCTAAAACCATATTTCAATTTTCAAGCCTCAAAGAAGACGTATTCTACCGTTTACTGTCCATGTAGAAAACCCCGGTAAGACTCGGTCAACAAACCAGAAAAGAAAGACCCATTCTACCATTTACTGTCTAAGACTGTTAAGTGGAAAATAGATAATTAATGCTGACGAAGGTTGACAACACACACAGCTCCAACAAACAAAGCATCAATGGCGGAGAACCACTGCCAGCGGTATTTCATTTTTCTTGTGACAAAATTAAGTTGCTTTCTCTGTCTATGCAGTTTTCTTGGTCCTTCAAGTATAAATTTTGGGCTAGTCGTGAAGAAGTTGGGAGTACTCACCTCAATTTACTAATGGAGATGGGAATGGGAAGTTGCCGACGGGAATTTTATGGAGTGGGAAGACAAGCCATGGCTGTCATGGATCAGGAAAGGGTGGCGGGGTGTGTGTATCAGTAGGAGAATTTTAGAAAGGAGGGTAAGGAAAGGCTCCTACGACGACGTCGTCGGTGGAGAAACCATGAGTGATGAGAGGTGGTCGAAGTGGGGGATGGGGATCCCACTTAGGAGAGGGGAATCAAAGGCCAAAATGTAAAGAAACTATGTGGGTGAGGGAGAGACTGTTTTGTAAATTTGGTAGTTTTGTAATAAGCACCATTTTTATTAATTAAAAAAAAAAATACATTTTTGAGTAATCTTGTATTTATAACCACCCTACAAGGTGTCATGAGGATTTGACACATATTGTGTATCCTCTTATAGTTTCTTCCTCACACTTCTTGCCATTCAGGCCTTATTATATTAAAGTGGAAAAATGGATGATAAACTTCGATTAGCACTTGGCAGAGCAGGTACCGATTCTTTTCATCTTTTTTCTTCTTTTCTTGGGGTTTAATATGTTTATTTATGGAAAAAGAATGCTATCCGATAGTGTTGTGTATGCTTAAACACATGGAAACTGGAACCGGACTATAAAAATATACCTATACCCCAGCTCCATTTCCTCATGTGTTTGGGTATACGCAATACTATCTAATAGCATTCTTTCATCTTTTATTTATATACCCAAAAATGTAAATTAAACTAATGCATGAAATATATATGCATCGTGTTTTTTGCAGGAAATATCACTTCTGTGCTACTTTATTCATCTCCAATGTAATTAAAGACTGGTTTTCACTGCTGTTATCTTGTTGATTTCCATCCATTTGATTCCCTTACTTATAAATACATATGTGTTTCTTTTCTTGTTCACAGATTAACTTTTAAAAAGGTCATAAACAAGCGAAGCACTGAGGAATTTTCCTGTGTCCCTTATGTTGTTACTCTATTGACAGTTCTACTGTACTTCTGGTATGGGTTGCCTGTTGCGAGCCACCAGTGGGAAAATTTCCCGGTATTCACTATTTTTGTGGTGTAGGGCTACTTCTTCAGTCCACCTTCGTTATCATTTATATTTGGTTTGCTCTGGTAAAGAGAAAGGCAAGCTCCTCAAATACTCCCCAATTATTAGTATTCTGATCAGTTCTAGTTCTAATGTACATTATTACTATATGGGGAAGTGTTGCTTGTGGGGGATTGTGATTTTTGTGCTTGCCCAAGAACTAATGGGATCGGACAAGGAAGTATCCATAATAATATCATTTTTCATTTCATGGGGTAGACCAATCATTTCACCCCATGTGTCTAGGCGCTAGGACCACACTCTCCGTAGAAACCTTTTTTCCTTACTATATGTACCACTACTGATCATATTCAAAAGACTATATTAATTATAATCTATTTGAATGTGCAGAGAATGGCTATTTTGATGGTGGTGGGTGTGATCATGGTTGTCGCCATCGTCACCTTAGTCTTGACATTCGCAATTCATGATCACCATCAGCTGAAGCTTTTTGTGGGGAGCATTGGACTCATGGTTGCTATAGGGATGTATAGTTCTCCATTGGTTGTTGTGGTTGGTTCTCTCTTTCCATGATTTTTCATTTGTCTTAAAAGAAAATGAAGAAAAATGAAAAGTACAGTAATAGACATAATAATAGGGCACATTAACAAAAAGATTGACAAACACTCCTCACCTTGGGCATTGCCCTTAGTAGGGGCACCCACTAGCAACAAAACACACCAACATATAAAGAAAATGAAATCTAAGTTTACATTGAGCATCAATCCAAAGCTCTTCTTGAAGAGATGTAGGCTAATCCATTCAATTCTTTTCACTTGTTATTGTAGTTTAATGCCTCATCAGTCATCACCCGCATATGAGACTTTAGAAATGGGTAACATAGAGCTCCAAATAAGTATAGATAATCTTTACTTACCCCTTAAGTTTATTTATTAATAGTGAGTGGCTTAGCATCTAGAATATCCTATGATAGAATATGGTTACTTCTTAATTTTTGGTATATACATGAAGCTTCACTCATGTTTTGAAATTTCAAATGTACTACTAGTGGAAAAGTTACAACCTCTCATAATGGGGCCTAATAAGGAATTTTTGAAACTTGGTAACTAAAATTAGTTAGTTGTTAATACATACTCTCTCTCTCCATGTAGAAAATAACCCATAACTGCAACTAATCTACGATTGCAGAAGCGAGTGGTACAGACAAAGAGCCTGGAATTCATGCCATTCTACTTATCCTTGTTCTCATTCCTCAACAGCTCATTCTGGGGACCATATGGACTATTGGGTCATGATATTTTCATTGCGGTAAATTATGTTTCTACCAGATTTTAGGCAACAGACATGATTTTCTTCTTAGTTAATTTCAGAACCCAAAATTAATACTCAAATGTTCCTTGCAGCTCCCAAATCTCTTGGGTTGGCCTTAAAGTCTCTTCCAACTAGTGTTGATCTGCGTCTACCGGAAACGGAAAATTCACGAAGAACCACGTGATACAGCAGATCTAGAGAAAAATGACAGGGAAACAATTCCAGCAACTGGGGATTAACAAAAAGAATAACAAATCTATCTATCCAGGTACACCCAGCTCCTATATTCAAATTATGGACAGGATTGCACAACTAAGGATACTCTCCTAGTCTCCTGCAGGTGATGGGGTTTCAACTAAGACTGACCCATGAGATATTTGAGCTCAACTATGGGTTAATTCATCAGTCCAGGACAGGCTGAGGCTGATCCAAACTCATGGGATAATTATGGAAAGGAAAATTCATTACATTTCTTGGGCCTAAACTGGCTAGAATTAATTGCCAAAGTTTCCATTTAAACAATAGGTGCAGGTTGGTCAGGTCCAGTTGTACAAAACCAATTAGCTGAACTGGCTTAGTAGCAAGTTCATCTAGGATGTTTTAAAAATTAGTGAATCAGATCAGGAATCGACCGGGACTGATTTTGATTTCTGTTCTGAATCAGAATATTCCTCTAAGATTCCCCGCATTGGTGGGTTTTTGCCTTGTTTGGATCAAATGGCTGATTCTAGGGTTAGAACTTAGAACCAATAGACTCCACATGCACATTTTCGTAGCCAATTAAAAACTATGATATTTCTTCCTCACAACAACATTTTAAGGAGATGAGTTATGGTTTTCTATGCTTTTAACAGGTGAAAGTAAGAAGGCCAGTAAGAGCAACTGAAGAGAAGGGCTTAAGGCTGTTTTACTATATTTCAAAATCTTAACTATAAAAATATAGTCCTATACTCCTATGTATATATATCTAGTAGGAACATACACCTTGCCCTCGTTTGGGATATTTCAATCATTTCCCCTCCTTTAGTTTTGGTGTCTCATCTTTCTTATTTTATCCCTCCCCCAATTTCAGTTGCTGCCTCTCTCTTGATGGATGTAATTGCTTCCCCTTCCCCCGGTTTTGATGCTCCCCCTCTTTTAATATATTATTTATTCACAAAAA
>NC_056569.1:4558656-4560056 GCF_013358625.1 Macadamia integrifolia
AAAAAAAAAAAAAAGAATAATAAATAAATAAAGTCTTAAGTACATAATATTAATACCAAAAATAAAACGGTATTTTTGTAGCTTTCTTTGCTTCCCCCGTCAAAGGAATTTGGAGTTCCTTGCCAGAAAAAAAAAGGGAATTTGGAGTTTTTGAATTAAAGTTGAATGATGGGACAATTTTTTAAAGAAAATGCACCCTAATTTCTAGCCCCTACCCAAGTTTTTTTCTACTGTTGACACCGAATAGAAAGTTATATCGATGTAAGCTAGAAAATAAGAAATAATAAAATGGAAAACTAAGAAAATAGATAACTAATAGATAACTAAAAATCCCACATTTAGAATGGAAACCATATCATTGGAGTTTGGAGGCATCACAGTGGCAGAAGAGGAAACAAATTCACAAAATCAGGCAGTCTGACATTCTGTTCGATCAATTGGTGTAGATCAAATTACTAAAATCTCCCTATATTTGTCCCTTGACACGTGCCGATCGTTGAAACCCTTAGATTAGGCATGCTCCTTCGAGCCTTTATGGTCTTGATTGCGTCAACAATTTTCCTTGTAAAATTATTTTTATTTTTTTTCTTTCTTATTTTGTAAATTTAAAGATTAATTATTTTATCAACAAACAATAGTAACATTCAAAACCTTATCCCAACTCAATTGGGTTGACTACATGAAGATTCCAAGCAAAGAAGATTGTGAGGATCCATATGCGAAAAGATTAATGGATTATGACTAATTATAATAGTGTAGTCGACTGTCAACCTGACACACCAATTTTAAAATTTATTTTATCACTTTAAAGGAAATATTTAATTAATAATTAGAGCCGGCTATACCGTACACCAATCTCTTACCATAGGCTTTACAGAAAACAATATTGCAAATTTAAACAACACCCGATAGAACAACACAAAAAGCAGCACACAACCTCAATAAAAGAAACTTAGATCACCTTTTATCCTTCTATGATTTTCAAATTCCAAAGTATTCATAACCAATGAAAGCACACTACAATTACAACACTGCTCAGTGTGCCCATGAGAAGATATACTCCAGCATTGCGACCTCATTAGACTAATATCAGCCAGCCACGAAAAGATGAGAAGGAGAGAGGGATGGACGGGCAAGGGGTTGGGGAATGTATTGTAATGGGAGCGGTGGTTGAGAGGGAGAGGGAGAGGGAGAAAGGGAGGGGAGGGGAGGGGAGGGGATGAGAGCAAGTTGGAAGGGAGAGAGGGCAAGGGATGAGGGCAGGCATGTTGGGGGAGGCAGCCGAGGCAGTGGGCTGGGTTGGATTGGATTGGGTGGAAAATTGTAGGATTATAGCTTTGCGGATGAGGGTGGAGGGGGGTTTGGCCTGGAATAGGGGTTGGTTTGCAAGGGTGTTTTTT
>NC_056569.1:4560080-4564583 GCF_013358625.1 Macadamia integrifolia
CCCAATCTCTCTGGGCCACATTGTTGTTGGCCCACCTTAGCCAAAAAAAAAAATGTGGATACCACCATCTTCCATATTGGATGGAGAGAAACCTTAGGGGGTGTTTGGTTCGGTAAATCTTTGGGATGACATTCTTTAGAATGATAATTCTTAATTTTTGGAACTGTTTGGTTCCACTAGATTGACCCTCATAAGTGAGCACCCTACTTCCCATGAATGACCATATTACAAAGGATGTGTTCCAAATCTGAGTTTACCTCAACACTTAAACTCAGATTTGAGCAACCTTTTTACCACCAAATATAAAAGGAGAAAGCGGAAAGAAGTTCTCTACGAAAGCCAATATCTCAACCCGCGAGAAACATGTACTAGCCTCAAGGTAGGGGTGTCAATTCCTAAATCGAACCGGTAAAATCGGCTGGACCAAACCGATAACAACACGGACCGAATCGAACAGAAGCCTTATTGGTTCGGTTCGGTTTGGAGTATTGCAACCCCAAAACCAAATCAAACCGCACCGAAAATCGGATGAACCCGAAACCCAACCGAAATCGGCTCAAAACCCAGACCGAAACTGAAACCAAGCCGGTAAGAAACCGAAACACTCCAAAATTCATTAAAAAAATCAAAATTTGCATAGTTTTGTATACATTTGTATGGAAAGTCGAATCCAAACTAGACCAAAAACCAAAATCAACCCGGTTACAAATCGATTTAAGAAACTGAAGACAAACCAAAACCAAACCAAAATCGGAATTTCCTTATTGGTTCGGTTTCGGTTTCAGCTTTCCCACACCGAAACCAACTCAACCTGGACCAAAATCGAGCCGGACCGACCGATTGACACCCCTACCTCAAGGCAACCAAACGATTTTTCAGAAAGAAACATAATTCAGAAGAATGTCTATCAAAAGATTGACATTCATATCCGATATATACACCATTTGATTTACCTAACCAAACACCCCCTTAAACTGCCCATTAAGTTCGCCTCTTTAATCCTTCTAAGACCGAAGTATCCACTTCTTCGGGCTTGCAAATAGATGACCAACTAACAATACGAAGGAATTTGTTGTTATCACCCTCTTTCCATAATAAAGAGCTCATCAAAGGTTTAGAGCCTGGACAGTAGAGGCTGGAAGGCCAAAGACCCCAGTCCTATAGATGTAAGATAATTATATCTCCGACCAAACAAGCTCCAGCTTACCTGCCTAAGCCAATAACTTACCTTTCCAAAATTGGAGCTTATTCTGGAGCATATTAAGGATTTGTGAGCAATGATGGACTGTTAACGTAGAAGATATATATCAGTGGCACACCGATCGAGATACTTAAGTGCAAACTACCCCCATGAAAACCATTGATCCTTAAGATCTTCAGTAAGCCTTTTTTTTTTTGGTAAAAAGATGAGTGTACTTACTTCGGTTCACAAAGAGCCCCAGCATGGTAGAGTAGGACTGGATAGTGTTGAGGACAGCCTTCTTAATTTGACAAGTTTTTGTTACGTCTATTTGTAAATCTTTGTAATAATTAATATTGGTGTTTTAGACTAATCTAAAAGTTGTATCATGAATAGATGATGGTGTGGACAACAAGTTTGAATTGTGGGTTCCATCGAGTGGCTATGTGTACTGATAGCAAAATAACATTGTGGATACATTTACATAATCAAGCATGATGGAATAAAATCATTATTTGGTTTGTGTTTCATCAGTATCAGCACAAGTCAATCCTAATATCTCGTTGATTCTGGCCATTTTCAGTGGAATGGTACACACCTAGGGTAAAACTATCAAAAGATCGATTTCTTTAAGGAATATCAATGCAAAATCGTCTGATCTGTATCATATCTATTTTCAAGGTGACTAATCCTCGATCGGATACTGTGTGCTTAAACCATGTCTTAGTGGGATAATAACGTCTCTCTCTCTTTTCTTGAAAAAAAAAAAAAAGAATTTATGAACTCTCTCCCTTTCTCTAACTAAGAAATCATTTATGAAAAAAGATTATGTACCATAACTGCATAATTAAGTTAAGAAAATATCAATTGGGAGGGTATAACCCCAAAATTGAAGTTTATGGAAGTGTTTAGGGTTCAAATCCTTTGCAGTGGGTAGTGAGTGGATGCTCCTTGCCGCTCTCTGCCTCACTGGAAAGAATTTTTATATGAAATTCATCATTAAAAAAAAAAAAAAATTGAACAATATTTCAAATGACAAGAATACCTCACGAATTAATCCAAATTATTCTTTCAGGAAAAGATTCCTCGTCGCAGCAGTAAAATTTTCCCCCCGTTTTCTTGTGTGATTGTATTGGTTCAAAAGGGTCTCTTCGGGTTTCAACTAATTTTCTTATTGAGAAACAACTCATCAAGGACGATTGGAGGTCCTAATGAGGCTTATAACCGTTGGATGGAAATCCAAATAGAATATCTTTGTATTTGGATAGAAACAACAAATGCTGACGTGTCACCTACTCAGCCCACGCGTTCCATACTACCCTAAAATCTTTCCTTCTATATTCACTTTTGTGTGGAAAACCTAAAAAGACCTTCTTCTATATATACAAAGAGGGGAGGAGAAGCCAGACACAGACTACCTCTCTACCTGGTTGATTTCAGACAGCTCATAAGAGAAGAAGATGGAGAAGTCATCATCAGCTATTGTTGTTTCTAAGCCTGAAACAAAGAAGTTCAACGAGAAGGAAATGTATCGGCCATGGTCTGAACTCGCAGATCTAATTATTGAGAAGATCTATGGTGGTCTGGAATTCCTAGATAAATTCCGGACGGCATCGGTCTGTGTCTCGTGGAGAAATGCTGCTCCGGAGTTCGCGAGACGCCGTCCTCAGAAGCTAGTTCCATGGCTAATCCTCTCTTATGATGTACAAACAGAGGCTCTAGGTCTTCTCAACTTCCATGAGAATATGATCCACCACATAAGGATACCGCACATCAATATGAAATTATGCTGCGGTTCATCACAAGGGTGGTTGTTTATGTTCGATGACGCACAATACAACCATTGCTTCCTATTGAATCCAATCACCAAAGCTCGAATCCATCTTCCACCTCTCAATATTGAACTGCTACCTCATGATGTTGTTAAGGTAATCTTGTCTTCCGATCCTAAGATCAGTGAAGAATGGATAGTTGTTGCTTGTGTAGCATCACGTGGGTTAATCTTCTACAAATCAACTTTCATGTCATGGTCCTTTGCGTCACCAGAAGACAGATTATGGTATCCTTTGGATGATAGAGACATTGTAATTTATGGTAGAAGAGTTTATGCTCTTGAAATATTACATTCACTTTCGATTTATGATATGGATCATCTAATATGCATCCTCGAGGGTTCTGCAGTTTCACCATTCTATGATCTTCATCACACCACCGATCCGTATATTAGCTACTTGGTGGAATCAAATGGAGAAATATTTCTGATTGCGAGGTTCTTTAAGAATATCAGGAACCCATGCACTGCCTGTGATAGCTTATCGTTTGGGGAGTGCTTTGAATGCCAATCTGCAAGTTTTCATTATGTAACTTTAAAATTTCTTTTGTTCAAGTTGAAACTGAACTACGACGAAAGGAGAAAGAGGACAGATTATGTCTGGGTCAAACAATCAAGTCTGGGAGTCGATCAAGCACTGTTTCTAAGCAAAAGTGGCTCCATATCAATCTCAACTATAGAGAGCCCAGGGGTGCATGGTGATTCTGTATATTTCACAAATGACTTGCATCCAGAGACAGGTAAGCTTTTCGATAGAGGAATCTACCATATCCAGGATGGCCAGTGCGAACCCCTTATTCAGATCGACTCCTATCCTTCCGACTTTCCTTCAGTGTGGATCACACCCTCAATTTGAGAACTTGGTGGGTTAGAGTTTTACTATTGCTTTTGCAGCTTTCTCTGAGTTAAGATGAATTTGATGGCCGGCGAAGACTTATTTACTTGGAAGGATCTTCTTAGCATTGCATGTATGGATCTTCTTGGGTTCTTGTTTGTTGTCTTTTTTTTTTTTTTTTTTCGGGAAAGGTGGGGTTGGGGTGTGAATTTGGGTTATTTCCTTTCCTCATAATTGACATCAACTTCAGGGTTACTATGGGTAGAGGCTTGAAATTAGGGTTTATTTTTCTTTGAATATATTAGGCTATTATGCTTATACTAGCTAGTTGAATGTTGAAATAAGTCATACATCATTGTATGTTTTGAAGTCTTGAAGAACTTCATCCCATCCAATACCTTGAAAACAAGCCTATAATTGGAAGAGTTTGTATTGTACTGGCTGAGCACATCCCCAACTTTGTCATTTCTGGAAGTGAATAACAGTTGAATATTCTATGTATCTGGATTACATGAAATGTCTTTAAGAAAAGTTAATTCTTCATCACATGTGTGAAATCATGCAAATAGTAAAATTTTATCCAATCCATTATGTGTTACATCAAACTAATCATGTATATGAAGAAACTAAGAATAAGAGAAGGGGAGGGGGGGGGGG
>NC_056569.1:4564603-4614221 GCF_013358625.1 Macadamia integrifolia
AAAAACAAAAACAAAGAAAGAAAGAGACAAACAGAATTTTCTTTTGGAACTAACATTACATTCATATTTTTTATTTTTTTTTTGGGTAAAACTAACATGACATTCATAACACTGTTATTTTATACTTCAAAATTTTAAATATACTAAAACCTTAAGCCCTTCTCCTCTTCAGTTGCTCTCATTGGCCTTTTTATTTTCACCTGTAGAAACATAGAAAAATGATCATCACCTTGATTTTTATCTGTAAAAAAAGTTTGAGATTTTCATCAGTTTTCTTGTTTTTTCTTTTTTCTTTTTCTTCTTTAATACAAATGACCTTTTAGTGAAAAAAGAATGTGTGTTTTGAGTCGGTTATAACCCAATCTATCCGAATATTAGGTTTGAATTAAAATTAGAATCAAAACATTATTGATCTAAACCAACCTAGATGAGCCTGCTCAATTCAACTAATTGGTTTTGTACAATAGGACCCGAGCAACCTGCACCTATTTTATATGGAACTTTGGCAATTATTGCCCCTTTAGTTTCTCTGTGGTTAGGATCACATTACCAAGAATTCTAGCCTATATACCAACATATACTGTGGTCTCTTCTCTCCGATATTTGGTATCTATCCCTTGGAAGATATCCCATTGCTTTTGTGAAGCTAATATTGTGTTAGATTTTTTGGCAAAGAAGGCATCCAAGTCAAGCATTTCTGAATTCTCTGTGAATTTTCCTGATCATATTGTCAATGATCTAGAAAATGATGCGATGGACAGACATAGATTTAGATTCTGCTAGGATAGTGGGTTGCTCTCTCTGCTGATGCCATGCCAAAGGTGGAGTTTGCAAGTTTTCCTAGCGGTTTCTATTGTGTCGTTTTTGTTTCTGTTTGATGTATTTCTTCTTCTTCTTTAATAATATTATCTTTATGCAAATTGTCCTGAACATGTATAAAGATAGACCAGTAAACTTGGTATGGGCCAGACATACCAGCACTTTCTGAATACAAAATAATAGGTCCAAGTCAGCCCTAATTTGATTACCCGGTTTTAATTGATCCTATTAATTGAGGTCCAATAATACTAACAATTGGTATTAAAGCATATATATATATATATATATATACACACACACATATGTTGACTTTATTACAATTTCTAGATTCACAGTAGGTCTATGAGTTTTTTTTTTCTGAACAGAAATTGTGAGATATTGATCTTTGTCAACTGAGCTACCCCTTTGGGTTTGGGGTTGCTATGTGTCTTTAACCCTAGATGGATTTAAGTCAATGTCGAGTTCAACTTTCTCATGGGTGGATTCAAGTTGCAACCCTAGTATATCTGGAGAGAGTCCTTCCTTAGACATGAAACCCTACTGAATATGAATTTGAGCGGAAGGCATACCTGGATAAGATTGTAATTCTCTGTTAGTCTACGGTAGCTGAAATTCATTTTTCCTGCCATTATTCTCTAGATCTGTATCATTTTTTTCGCGAATTTCACGATTCCGGTAGATGTAGTATAACATAAGTTGGAGGAAACTTAGGGGACAACCCAAGACACTGGGGAGCTGCAAAGAACAATTGAGTAGTTTGAGTTTAGAAACTAAATCTAAATAGCCTGATTAAAAAGAAATTCATATAGTTGCTTAATGTCTTAAAAAAAAAGGCATATTTTACCCCAATGAAAGGATCATGGGCCAATAGTCCATATAGCCCCCAGAGTAAAGTGTTGAGGAATGAAAACAAGGATAAGTAGAATGGCATGAACTCCACGCTTTTTGTCTGTATTACTCGCTTCTGCAATTGTAGTTGCAGTTATGGGTTATTTAAACAAGAGAGAGAGAGAGAGAGAGAGAGAGAGAGAGAGAGAGAGAGAGAGAGAGAGAGAGAGAGAGAGAGAGAGAGTATTTATTAACTAACTAGTTTAGTGACCAATTAAGTTTTCCCTTGTTAATCCCCATTCTGAAAGGCTATTTCTCCACTAGGGGGATATTTGGAATCTCAAAAAACACAATTCAAGTTGCATGTAGACACCAAAAAGAAGTAAGCATCTTCCATTATAGAATATCATAGATGCTAAGCCACTACTAATAAACTTAAGGAGTAAAGATTATCCTAATAGAATATGGTATTTGAGGTACAAGATTTAGGATACCCAGTTATGCTTTTATCTGTGTTTAACATTTCAAAAATCTCATATATATGTTGATAACACGTTAAATTGCAATAGCAACTGAACTGAAATGAACAGTTGAGAAGACGGAGCACCAACCACAACAACCAATGGAGAAGCATACATCCCTACAGTAAACACGATCCCGATGCTCCCTACAAAAAGCTTCCGGTGATGGTGATCATGCAAAGCAAATGTCGAGACTAATGTAGTGATGGAGACGACCATTATCACAGCCACCACCATCAAAATAGCCAATATTCTCTGCACTTTGAAATAGATTATTAACATTTTGTTGCGTAAAATCTTTATGTGACCTACTAACCTAGGTTGATGAAAAAGAAATAACCTTTCTTTTCTTTTCTTTTCTTTCTAGTGTGACATTTTATTTTTTTAATGTGATAAATTTTTGTCATTTCACATGTGATCTCGAAAAGCATTCAAGACTAATAAGTGGGCATATTGGAGGAGCTTGCCTTTCTATTTGCAGAAGCGAACCAAATATAAATGAGAACGTAGGCAGACTCAAAAATTACCCCTGCACCACATATAGTGACTACGGTGATATTTTCCCACTTGTAACTCACAACAGGCAATCCATACCAAAAGTACAGTAGAGCTGATAAAAGAAAAACAATGTACGGGACACCGGAAAATTCCTCCGTGCTTCGCTTTTGTATGATCCTTTTAAAAGTTAAACTGTGAACAGGAAAATTAAGAAACATGCATTTATAAGTTAAAGGATCAAATGGATCGAAAGAATCAAAAAGATTAGTGCAGTGGAAACCAGTCTGAGAATTACATTGGAGCTGAATAAAGGAGCACAGAAGTGACATTGCCTGCGAGACATATACTCATATTTGATGCATTAGTTCAGTCTTGTATACGTGCATGCTAATTAATAAGAAGATTTTTTTTTTTGGCTATAAAGATCCTGTGTATTAAAATGGATGAAGGAAATAGAATACGAGTTGGGTCATGAACGACACCAGAAACAACCAACAAAAACAGAAAAGGAAAACCACCCCCACCTTCAACATTGCCATTTAAAGGAAAACCTAAAATCTCCACTAAATAAAATTAATAAAAACGAAACCTAGGCCGACTCAATGCATCAACCCGAAACTCATCCTCCAACGAACAAGGAAAGACATGGATAAAAGAAGATGCACTATTTCCAACTAATTAACAAGAAGATATGGCAACAGGTTAAGAACAAAAAACAAGCAAGAAGTTACCTGCTATGCCGAGTGCCAAATGTATTTGATCTTCCATTCTTCTACTCATCTGACTATAGTTAACTGAAAGGCAAGAAGTGTGGGGAAAGAACTAGCTAGGAGAATACACAATATGTTTCAAATCCTTACGGTAGGGGTATAAATAGTGCATGCATGGGTGGCCATAAAGTATAATAGAGAAGGCACAGCCGCACTAGACATAAGGAATCCAATAATTTTTTGTTCTTTGGCTGATGAGGAGACGTAAAAGAAGTTCCACTAAAACATGTCCAACACAAATGGTTAGATAAAAGAAGGGTATTTAGAGAGTGAGATATGCTTACCAGCTGAAACGCTAGCTTTTTGGGTGTGTGTTTTCCATGAAGAATATTATTTAATTAGGGATGTTATATAACAGGTTGATCTCCTTCGGATTACTAGAACCCTATTGGTGTGTTTAAAATGATTCAGAATTTGAATGAACGACAATAAAATCAAACATTTTGAGACTAATGATATGGATTTTAAATATTTTTTTGTAAAAAATATGACATAAATAAAATTGAAAAAAAAAAAAAAAAAACACACACACACACACATAAATTGTGGGACCAATTCATGTCTTGTTAATTACATAATAATATTTGATTCCGAGACTGAAATCTTATATAATATTGAATTAATTTATTAGGAATCACCATTCAAGTTTTTTAAGAAATACCTTCTTTTTTTTTCCTTACTCAAAAGACATAAGATATTTTTTTTGTGCCACGAAAAAAAACACACACATAAATTGTGGGACCAATTCATGTCTTGTTAATTACATAATAATATTTGATTCCGAGACTGAAATCTTATATAATATTGAATTAATTTATTAGGAATCACCATTCAAGTTTTTTAAGAAATACCTTCTTTTTTTTCCTTACTCAAAAAACATAAGATATTTTTTTTTGTGCCACGAAATGTGTTTTAAATGGCAAAAGAATGGGATACAAACAAAAGTAGCAATTAAAAATGCTTTTTTTTCCCTTTTCTATACAATTTTCAAAATAAATTTATTTTGGTTCGTATTTTATTTTGTGATTATGGATGAATATTTGGTTATTTGTACACTTAGGAATAAAATATTTGAATATTTAAAGATGGATATTTGGTTATTTATATGCTAAAGTAAAAGTTTGAGAATTTTGGATACTATAGTAATGTCTGGAATCGATTAAGAACCAAAACTATCCCCACCATTAATAAATGGTTCTATGAATCTGAGGTCTGTAATCGATTAGACAAGCAGGACGGTTCAAGTCTTGACCCCTCAGGATCAAAACCTATTAGAAAACAATATCAATTTACTCTAAGAAAAGTAAACAAATAAAATAAACAAAGGCAGCCTAAGAATGACTCATGAATAGGAACCACGAGAACCCAAAATTCTCTAATCCCAAGAGATAGGCTAAGGAGACATCTCCATCAAGCCAATCCTCAAATTTTGTAAGACACAAACAATCTGAAGCGAAGACAATAGAACAAGGACATAATCACCTCACCACCCAAAATGGATGGATCCCCCACTTCTCGACTAGGAATAAATTCCTATGAGATTCCTCCCCTTTAGTGATTGAATTATTAGTCAATTTGTATTGAATTGCTGGATTTTATTTTATAATTTCATTATGAGTATAATGAAAAATGGGCACTGTCAATTTGTATTGAATTTTTGGATATTTATTTTATAAAGATCGGGACCAATTGAAAGTACTCTTGCTTGAGAGATATTTTCCATCTCACCATATTGAAAAAGGGGCATTGTGATAACAAATCTCAACTTACTAGAGATTAATGGGATTGTATCAACAAAACATGTCAAAGCAAGGAGTTGGTTCCTAATTTGGAGAGATACACCATCTAGAATAATAGAAGTCTTAGAGGGGTTCTAGTGCAACACAAAAAGAGAATGAAAAGATGAAATTACAATAGTCAAGACAAATAGACACTTTGCCTTCACAAATATCATAAGATCATCCGCAAAGACAAGATGAGACAACGCAAAAGGCATACAATGGGATAAGTTGCACTTTATTATTATCATCCACTAGCTTCTTGACTAACATGGAAAGGCCCTCCATCACAAGGGTGAATAAGGGAGCAAAGGATCCCCTTGCTGAATACGTCGACCTCCTCCAGCTGAGCTCCCATTAGCCATGGTGGAGAACATAGATGAGTTAATACAATCTACCACCCACCTAAAGAATCGCTCCAAAAAGCACATAGAAGACATAATAAGAAATAAGTAATCTCTTCTCAAAGAGTCATAGGATTTTTTTAAGGTCAATCTTCATAATCACCAATGGAAAGGACTACTTCCTGGTCACCCCCTCACCATATCATGGCAGACCAATATATTATCAGCAATGGTTTCTCCTTCTAATAAAATTTGACTAGTTATAGACATCAGGTGCCCCACAACCTGCTGGAGTCGATAGGAAATCACTTTAGCAATATGGATTTTGATTTTGATGATGGATTTTTTCATGATATTGTAATTTATTTGCACACAAGTATGATTTTCTCATATACTACTTTTTCTTTGTTTAAATGTATGCTCCTACTATAATTAACTACTTATATTTCTCTCTTTTTGTTCGCTAAAGATCATTTATATTGAAAAAAAGGAAAGGAAAGAAATTACAAGACTATCTGGGTATCCCCATGCACACAAGATACAAAGCTTATTCTAGCTCATTCCCCACCTTCGGCATTGCCATTAGCAGGGAAATGACTAGAATAAAGCAAACAAAGAGATACCTACTACACAAGAAAAACCTTCAGACTTTTATAACATCCTGAACCTTAGTCTGCCAAGACCACCAACTTCCAAAGATTCAAGAATGGAAGAAGTCAAAAGAGATAAAGGAATAGATGTTTCAAATCTCTCTATTGTCTTAGCAAGATGATCAACAATAGGATTTTCCTCACGATAGCAGTGGGTTATCTTCCATTGAGTGATAGAGAAGAATCAATGAAAAGCATACTGTTGCTGCAAACAATCCATGAAACCAACTGATCTTTAACACTACTGCCACTGAATCACATTCAATCCATATTCTGGGGTATGCATTGTGCTTTCCAAACTCCGGTTCCAACATAAGAGCATGGAAATTATTATATTTCTCTCATTGCTTTATATAAGAACTTTATGAGACATCAAATAACAAAATCCATGAAGGAATTAAAGTTAAATACCAAATTGACAGTTGAAATACATAGATACCCACCTTGTTAAACCACAGACCCAAGACTCCAAGAGATGCTCCCAAAAAATTCCAAGAAGATAGTTTGAGAAAAAAAAATAATAATAAGGCATTAAAAACACACTGCACACATCATGCAATGCTAAGAAGATTCTTCAAGCAAATAAGTCTTCACCATATCATGGCAAACCAATATATTATCAAAAATGGTTCTCCTTCTAATAAAATTTGACTAGTTATAGACATCGGGTGCCCTAGCCACATCTTACTGGAGTCGATAGAAAATCACTTTAGCAATATGGATTTTGATTTTGATGATGGATTTTTTCATGATATTGTAATTTATTTGCACACAAGTAAGATTTTTCTATATATTACTTTTTATTTGTTTATATGTATGCTCCTACTATAATTAACTATTTACATTTCTCTCTTTTTTTCTTCGCTAAAGATCATTTATATTGAAAAAATGGAAAGGAAAGAAATTACAGGACTATCTGGGTATCCCCATGCACACAAGACACAAAGCTCATTCTAACTCATTCCCCACCTTCGGCATTGCCATCAGCAAGGAAATGACTAGAATAAAGCAAACAAAGAGATACCTACTACACAAGAAAAACCTTTAGACTTTTATAACATCTTGAACCTTAGTCTGCCAAGACCACCAACTTCCAAGAAGGCGAAACAGAAAAAGGAGTAGATGTTTCAAATCTCTCTATCGTCTTAGCAAGATGATCAACAATAGGATTTGCCTCACAGTAGCAATTGGTTATCTTCCACTTAGTGATAGACAAGAATTGTTGAAGAGCATACTTTTGCTGCAAAACAATCCTTGAAACCAACTGATCTTTCACAACCATTAGCACTACAATCACTGAATCACATTCAATCCATATTCTAGGGTATGTGTTGTGCTTTCCAAACTCCAGTCCCAACATAAGAGCACGGAAACTATTTATATTTCTCTCATTGCTTTATATAAGAACTTTATGAGACATCAAATAACAAAATCCATGAAGGAATTAAAGTTAAATAACAAATTGAAAATTGACAATTGATATACGTAGATACCCACCTTGTTAAACCACAGCCCCAAGGGGTTGAAATCGTCTGCAATTCCGATCTCGTACAATTCCGTGCAATACCACCTTCAGGCAATGACACGTGTATTGATACCAATACAATGGTCCAGATCTGGTACAATTAATAAAACATTAAATCAGTGAAGAGATATTTAAATCAGATCTGGACCATTGTATTGGTATCAATACACGTGTCACCGCTTGAAGGTGGTATCGCACGGAATTGCACGAGATCGGAATTGCAGACGATTTTTTTCCCAGCCCCAAGACTCGAAGAGATGCTCAAAAAAAAAAAAAAAATCCAATGAAGATAGTTCGAGTGAAAAAAAGTAATAATAAGGCATTAACAACACACAACACACTGCACACAGCATGCAACGCTAAGAAGATCCTTCAAGTAAATAAGTCTTTACCATAAAATTCATCTATACTTAGAGAAAGCGAAGGCATAGTAAAACTCTAACCCTCCAAGTACTCAAATTGAGGGTGTGATCCAAATTAAAGGAAACTCTAAAGGATAGGAATCCAACTGAATAAGGCGTTCGATCTGGTCATCCTCTAAATTGTAGATACCTATATCACAAGACTTAGTTGTTTCTGGATGCAGATCATTTGTAAAGTAAATGCAATTACCATGCAGCCCCGGGGTCTCAATAGTTGAGACTGATGTAGAACCCCTTTTGCTTAGAAACAGTGCTCGATTGACTCCCAGACTTGATTGTCTGGCCCAGACATATTCTGTCCTTCTTCTTCTATCATTGTTCTCTTTCAACTTGTATACCAGAAAATTTAGGGTTACATAATGGTTAATTGCAGCTTGGCATTCAATGCACTCAGTGGACAAGCTTTCACAGGCAGTGCAAGGCTTCCTGATGTTCTTCAAGAACCTCGAAATCAGAAATACATCACCATCTGATGCCACCAAATAGCTAATATACCCGTCGTCGACAGGATCAGTGTTGCGATAAAGATCATAGGATGGAGCAACTGCAGAACCCTTGAGGATGTATTTTTGAGGTTCCATATCAAAAATCCATAGTGAATGCAACATACCAAGAGCATAAACTTTTCCTTCAAAAAATATGATGTCCCTATCATCATAAGGATACCAAAATCTGTTCCTTGGTGGCCCAGTGGACCATGAACTGTAACCTGATTTGCAGAAGACTAGACCATGGATTGTTAAGTGCACAACAACCATCCAATCTTCATTGATCCTAGGATCAGAAGATAAGATCACCTTACGAATAGCATTCGGCGGATCAATACTGAGAGGTGGAAGTTGGATTCTTGCTTTGGTGAATGGATTCAATAAGAAGCAATGGTTTTCCCGTGCATCATCCAACATAAACAACCAACCTTCTGAGGAACCACAGCATAGTTTCATATTGATCCGGGGTATTCTTATTTGGTGGACCATATTCTCTGGAAGGTTGAGAAGAACAAGAGCTTCCGTTGGTGCATCATGAAAGAAGAGTAGCCATGGAATTAGCTGCTGAGGACGGCGTCTCGCGAACCACGGAGCAACATTTCTCCACGAGATACAGACCGATGCCATCCGGAATTTATCTATGAAATCCAGATCACTATAGATCACCTCAATAATTGGATCTGTGAGTTCAGACCATGGCCGATACATTTCCTTTTTGCTGATCTTTGTTTCAGGGTTAGAAACAACAATAGCTGATGATGAGTTCTCCATCTTCTCCTCTTATCGACTATCTGAAATTAACCAGGTAGCTAGAGGTAGAGGTAGAGGTATTCTGTGTCTGGCTCCTTCTCCCCTCTTTGTATTTATAGAAGAGTTTTCCAGGTTTTCGAGGCAAAAGTGAAGAAGAATAAATGGAAAGAGTTTAGGGTAGTGTGGTAGGTGAGGTGACGAGATTTTGAAAGAGATGAGCTGGATTTGGATTCTTCTCAATTTGGAAAATAGTGGAAACCCGTAGAGACCCAGTAATTTGGCTTAATTTGTGAGGTATTTTGGTCATTTGAACTATTGCTCATTCCAAATTGTAAGCCGTCTCTATACGCTACATTTTTGGGTTAACCTAATTTAATTATGCAATTTTAGTAGATAATATTTCTCCATAAATGGTTTCTTTCTTCAGACAGAGAGAGACTCATCATCAATGACTTCTTTCCTTAAAGAGAGAGAGAGAGAATCGTTATTCTCCTGTTAACAGGGTTTTTAAAATATGGGGAATTTGACCCGTGAATAGGCTGGTTTGGATTGGAATCAGTCATGATCTATTTAGCTGATTCCAACCAGTCCCTTTCGATTCTATCATATTTCTTGTCAATTCTAACCAATTTGGATCAAAATCGACACTGCAATTCAATCCATGGTTGTCTCTTAAAATATGCTTGTTAAGGTAGTAAAGATATACAATACAACAAAAGGAGAGGAGGAATAGAGCACAAACCAAATAACGATTTCATCCATTATACACACTTCCGTGCACACTTCTATATGCTTAAACACGACACAATTATGCTATCAGTACATGGCAACTCGGATGGGTCACAAATTATTACTTGTTGTTTGCATCACCTTCTACTTATGGTATAACTTTTAATCAATCTAAAACATCAGTATTATTATAAAGAGTGCATCTTGTTGTCGCCAAAACGATGAAGTGAGAAGTTGTAAAATCGACGTGTGTCCTGAGTTCAATTTCCCTCAACTCTTTGGGACCAATACATGGTTTCTATGGTTCTCATAGAAGCTGGCGTTAAAAAAACATCTTTTGATTACCCCTTGTTTTTTCTCAATATTTATTTAATGTAAGAGTAAAAAATGTCTTCCAAATATTTTAGAAGAGACTTTTTGTTACATCAGTACATATTAATTAGTTGCACATTTTTTGAGTGAGCATGCAACATAACAAGATTTACCTTTATTGAAAAAACAATATTAAAAGGGGAAAAAAAAAAAGGGTTTAGAATCCTTTTCACCAATCTTTGTTACAACAAGATTTTTCCTAAACAAGTCCACATCCTTAAACATGTTTTGTCTACTTTAAAGTCTCAAATCGCATCCTTTCAGCTCAAATCTTCTATAAGTGATCTAATTTTCTTTAGGCGAGTTGGTATTCCAATTGTGCCACAGCTTAGTTCGGTGATCTCTAAGGTTTTTTGGTGTGCCTCGCATTCCAGTTGGTTGAAGGTAAATGTAGATGGATTTTGATCGAAAATCCAGGTAGCACAAGAGCGGAGGTATTTTCAGGGATGAAAATGCAAAAGTTGCTTCATCTTTTTGCTCATTGCTGGGAGTGACATCAAATTATGAGGCAGAGTTTCAGGCTTTAGTGAAAGGTTCGATGATGGCAAGAGATGGAGATGGGTATTCAAAAGCTATGGGTGGAGTGCAACTCAATGTCTATAACGTGGCTATGTAACTCAATGTCTATAACGTGGCTATGTATAGTTTCTCCATTCCCTGATAGATAAAGATTGGCTCTATTTGTTCCTTTTCTTATTCTCCATACAATGGAAACTTACTCATTGCTACAGAGAGGCTAATCCTACAGCTGACTACTTGACAAAACTAGCAACTAGAAGTGGGTTATCTATGGAAGGGATTTCTTTTCCAGCTTCAATTCAAGAGGAGTTGCTGATAAATGTGCAACCGATTTTCTTGATTTTATGAGCTCCCATCTCCCCTGCTAATGGCAATGCCGAAGGTGAGGGTTTAGGCAAATGGTGCTTTTTCTTAATGGGAGAATTATTTTTCCCATATTTTTCATATAGTTCTTTTTTTTTTTCTTTCTTTCTTTTGTTCCTTTTTAATACAAATGACCATTTAGTAGGAAAAAAATTTTTTTTTTTCATTTTTAAAGATCTAAAATAAGGCTAAAAGGTCGAAGTGCATGCATGAAAACAATTTAACAGGACGTTGTGCACATACTTTCCAAGTGAGATTTTGTACTTCTTAACCATGAGTAAAACTACTACCAAAAAAAAAACCATGAGTAAAACAAGATGAAAAATTATCCTCGCACCATGGCATATCCCAATGCCCTATACTTGGATGAAGATATGTTAATAGATAGGCAAAAGTTATCATAAAACCAACAAAATGTTAATAACCATGTCTATACATACAGCCTTGTCCAGGTTTTCACCCAAAGAGATGAGGTGTTATATGTCTCATACTAAAGCAGTATTTCTTGTACATTTCAGTTAATATTGAAAGGACATAGAGAGGATATACAATAGGACAATGCCTGGGTTGCTTGTTTGCAAGATCAGCCACTAAGATAGTGTCCCTCAATATCAGTGCTTCATGTAAACAACATATTTGGATGGAATCAGTGGATTGAAAAGTTTTCAATCTGCTCTACTGCCAAGCAAACTTCATAAATAGAAATCAAGCAAAGCTATAAAAGCTATAGGAATCAAGAAATATATGTGTTACAATCCCAAAAACCTGTAATCAAAACAGAGAAATAGAGGAAAGAAGAGAAGAAGAAAAGTGTAGAGAAGAGAGAGAGGTGCAATTGAAAGAGACTCCCAAAAGAGAGGAGTGACCTATGATCATACCAAAATAGATTGATCGCAGGTTTTAGTCATTTACATATATTAAAATAATGCTAAAAGTAAAAGACAATAGTACCCCCATTGCCCAATTACAAGAAAAATCACATCACAGAAATATGGGGGCTGATGGGACCCAAAATATCCCTATCGGCCCCTATCGGCTTTAGAGTTTAGCGCTAGGCACTAAACTCAACAATATGAAATGATGATAAGTTGTCAACAGCAGTAGAGATGGATAGATATTATGCCTTCACAAATATCATTAGGTCATCTGCAAAGACAAGGTGAGACAGCACATAAGGCCTACAATGCAGTATATATAAGTTGCACTCTATGATCATCCACTAGCTTCTTGAGTAAATGGAAAGCACCTCGATGGCAAGGGTGAATAAGTAAGGAGACATAGGATCCCCTTACCGATTGCCTTTCTTCCCAAGAAAATAACCAATAAGGCTTCCACTAATAACCAAGATGGAAAACATAATGAGAAATAAGTAATCTACTCTCGAAGAGCCATGCAGAGACTTTTTAAGGTCAATATTCAGAATTGCCTACGGGAAGGATTGCTTCTGGGTCAACCCCTTCACCACATCATGGCAAACCAATATATTATTAGCAATGGTTCACAACGTGAAAGTGCAATGCCCTTTTGTGCCACTTTGTCTATCGTTGCGGAAAGAACTCAAGATGGAATGATTGAGGTTGGGAAACTATCAAAAGTGTACTCTTTCTGAGAGTAGGTAAATTCTTTTAGGCAATCCGACCTACTGCCCTGGGGCAGGGTGCGCTTACTTTCTTTGTTAGTCTTGTTTGATTGATTTGTCAATGGCCTCTCTTTTTTTGTCTATGGAAAGAAAATAGTCCCTATGATCCTCTTCCTTTAATAAACGTTGATTGGTCATGGGACACCAGGTGCCCTCGCAACCTGCTTGAGATTATTGGCAATCACTTTAGCTCCTACTCTACTATGTACAATAATTAAACTCTTTATATTTCTCTTAGTACAGATGGATAGATGTTTTGCACTTACAAATAGCATAAGGTCATCTGCAAAGACAAGGTGAGATAGCACATGAGGCTTACAAGGAGGCATATATAATTAACTCTTTATATTTCTCTCATTCCTCTATATAAGAAGTTTATGAGACATCACATAACATATTCCATGAGGGAATTAAAATAAAAGGAAAAAAAAAATTGAAATTTCATTATTCAAATACATGGATGTCCACCTTATTAAACCCCAGGCTCCAAGACTCCAACAACAAGCCTTCACCATCACATCCATCTTCACTCAGACAAAGCCACAAAGGCATAGTAAAACTCGAACCCTCCAAGTCCTCAAAGAGAGGGTGTGATCCAAACTAAAGGAAACTCCAAAGGATAGGATTCAATCTGAGCAAGAGGTTCGAACTGACCATCCTGGAAATGGTAAATACCTATGTCACAAGGCTTACCATTCCCCGGATGCAGATCATTGACAAAGTAAATAGAATTACCATGCAGCATTGGGTTCTCGATAGTTGAGACTGATTTAGATCCACTTTTGCTTAGAAACAGTACTTGATCGGCTCCCAGGCTTGGTTGTCTGGCCCAGATATACTTCGTCCTCTTTCTCCTATTGTCGTTCTTTATCAACTTGTACAACAAAAAATTTAAGGTCACATAGTGGATACTTGCTGTTTGGCATTCAAAGCACTCAGATGTCAATGAGATATTGGAGGCAGTGCAAGGCTTCCTGATATTCTCCAAGAACCTCGAAACCAGAAAAATTTCTCCATTTGATTCCACCAAGTAGCTAATATACCCATCATCGATCGTATCGTTGTCTCGATTAAGATCATAGTTTGGTGAAACTCCAGAACTCTTGAGGCTGTATTTTTGAGTTTCCATATCAAAAACCCAAAGTGAATGTAACATACCAAGAGCATAAACTTTTCCATCCAAAAATATGATGTCTCTATCATCACAAGGATACCAATTTCTGGTCCTCGGTAACCCAATGGACCATGACCTGAAACCTGGTTTGTAGAAGATTAGCCCACGTGATGCTAACCCAATCACAGTCCAATCTTGACTGATCCTAGGATCAGAAGACAACATCACCTTATGAACAGCATTTGGAGGCTCAGCAATTCTGAAAGATGGAAGTTGGATACGAGATTTGGTGAATGGATTGAGTAGGAAGCAAGTACGGAAGAAAGGTTGGTCCCTTGCATCCTCAAACATAAACAACCACCCTTGACTGGAACCAAGGCATAGTTTCATGTTGATCTGTGGGATCCTTGTTTGGTGAATCAAATTGTCATGGAGGTTGAGAAGACCAAAAGCCTCCCTGCTTTGTGCATCATAAGAGATGAGTAGCCATGGAACTACCTGCTGAAGACAGCGTCTCGCGAACTCTGGAGCAACATTTCTCCACGAGTTACAGACCGATACCATCTGGCATTTATCTAGGAATTCCAGACCACCATAGATCATCTCAACAATTGGATATGTGAGTTCAGACCATGGCCGATACATTTCACCCTTCGTGATCTTCTTTGTTTCAGGCTCAGAAACAACAATAGCTGATGATGACTTCTCCATCTTCTCCTCTTATCGACTGTCTGAAAATAACCAGGTAGAGAGGTATAGGAAGTCTGTGTCTGGCTCCTCCTCCCCTCTTTGTTTATGTAGAAGGGTTTCTAGGTTTTCAAGATAACAAGGAAAGATTTTAGGGTAGTGTGGTAGGTGACATGATATTTTGTAAGAGATGAGCTGGATTCGTATTCCTATCAAACAGTTACAAGAATGGTTAGCACTTGCACTCGTCCTTCATGAATTGTTTCTCAATTTGGAAATTAATGGAAACCCGTATAGACCCTTTTGAACCTAAAGCCTCACACATAAATAAGGGGAGGAAGTTTGTCTGGTCAACAAGGGCATGACCAGTAATTTGGCTTAATTGGTAGGGTATTTTGATCATTTGAAGTACTGGCTTACACTTCCGTTTCAAGTCCGGCCTGATCCACACATGGAAGTCACTTGTTCTCTTTCGTTTTTACAACTGACTTTTAGAGTGAATGAATTCCATGTGAGGATAAGGCACCTTACGTGAATGATTCTCATATAAGGACCTGATGCAAGTCCTTAGGTTTTGGGGTTTATATCCTCCCAATTTATTATTTTCCTAATTTAGTTATGCAATTATGATAGATAATATTTCTTCATAAATGATATCTTTTTTCACATGGAGAGAGAGAGAGACGTTATTATCCAGCCATTTGGGTTTTAATTATCAAGAATTGGATCGGTGAATCGGCTAATTCAGATCGGAATAGGTCATGACTACTATGGCCAATCCCCGCCAACTCTGTCACGCTTTCTGGTTGATTCTGACCTATTTAGATCGAAATTGGCACTGCCCGATTTGATCCTCGATTTTGTCTTTTAAAACATGCTTGTTAAGGTAGTAAGGATAATGCAACAAAAGAAAAAAAAATGGTGGGGGGACAGAAGAACAAACCAAAATAATGGTTTTATTCCATTATGCATGCCTACGTATGTGTAACCACGACACCGTTATGCTATTAGTATATGGCAGCTCTGGTGGATCCCAAATTTAGAATTGTTTCTCGCATACTATCTATTCATGGTATAACTTCTACTCCAGTTTGAAACATCATCATTATTGCATCTTGTTGTCATCAAAATGAAGTGAGGTTTTAGATTGAAATCTCGACGCTGTCTTTTAAAATATGCCTGTTAAGGTCGTAAGGATAATGCAACAAAAGAAAAAGGGATTGGATTGGAGGGAGGACAACAAACCAAATAACGGTTTTATTCCATTATGCATGCTTACATACATGTGACCACGACTCCCTTATGCTATTAGTATATGGCAGCTCAGGTGGATCTCAAGTTTAAACTAGTTTCTCGCACACCATCTATTCATGGTATAACTTCTACTCCAGTTTGAAACGTCATCATTATTACAAAGGGTGCATCTCTACGAGGCTTTCGATAGGTTATGCGTGGGAACCTATATGCGTCTTTATCGCCTTGTGAATCCGAGTCAGTATCGAGACAACAATAAGATTGGGAATATGTGCCGCGGAAGGAGAATGAACTGGGAGTTGGCGCCTACATAACTACTGGCTTTCTTACCAAGCCATCCTGGCAAGCTTTTCCGGTTGGATTAGTAGTACAGCCATAAGACCACTTGACCGTTTTCATCAAAATGAAGTGAGGTTTTAGAACAAAATCTCGACTCCGTCTTTTAAAACATGCATGTTAAGGTCGCAAGGATAATGCAACAAAAGAAAAAGGGATTGGGAATAACGATTTTATTCTGCTATGCATGCTTACGTATGTGTGACCACGACACCTTTATGCCATCAATATATGGCAGCTCAAGTGGATCCCAAATTTAGACATGTTTTTCGCACACCATCTATTCATGGTATAACTTCTACTCCAGTTTGAAACGTCATCATTATTATAAAGGATGCATCTTGTTGTCATCAAAATGAAGTGAGGTTTTAGATCGAAATCTCAACTCCATCTTTTAAAACATGTCTGTTAAGGTCGTAAGGATAATGCAACAAAAGAAAAAGGGATTGGGAGGAGGAGAACAAAACAAATAATGGTTTTATTTCATTATGCATGCTTACGTACGTGTTGTGACCACGACACCATTATGCTATCAGTATATGGTAGCTCAGGTGGGTCCCAAATTTAGGCTTGTTTCTCGCACCACCATGGTATAACTGCTACTCCAGTTTGAAACGGCATTATTATTATAAAGAGTGCATCTTGTTGTCATCAAAATTAAGTGAGGTTTTAGATCAAAATCTCAAATCCATCTTTTAAAACATTCTTATTAAGTTTGTAAAGATAATGCAACAAAAGAAAAGGGGTGGGGGAGGAGAACAAACCAAATAGCGATTCTATTCAATTATGCATGCTTAGTTACGTCTAACCATAACACCGTTATGCTATCAGTATATGGCAGCTCAAGTGGGTCCCAATTCAGACTTGCTTCTCACAGCACCATCAATTCATGCTATAACCTCTACACCAGTTTGAAACACCATTATTATTATAAAGGGTGCATCTTGTCGTCATCAAAATGAAGTGAGGTTTTAAATTGAGATCTCAGTTCTGTCTTTTAAAACATGCATGTTAAGGTCGTAAGGATAATGCAACAAAAGAAAGGGGGTGGAGAACAAACCAAATAATTATTTTATTCCATTATGCATGCCCGCTTTCGTATGTGTAACCATAACACAGTTACGCTATCAGTAAATGATAGTTCAGGTAGGTCCAAAATCTAGACTTGTTACTCGCATCACCATCTATTCATGGTATAACCTCTACACCAGTTTGAAACACCATATTATTATAAAAGGTGCATCTTGTTTTCATCAAAATAAAGTGAGGTTTTAGATCTAAAACTTGATTCCGTCTTTTAAAACATTCTTGTTAAGTAGTAGGATAATGCAATAAAAAAAAAAGGGGGGGTGGGTGAGGAGAACAAACCAAATAATAATTATTCTGTTATGCCTACCTTCTTACTTATAACCATGACACCATTATGCTATTATCATATGGCAGCTCAGGTGGGTCCCAAATTTAGACTTGTTTCTTGCACCACCATCTATTCATGGTATAACTTCTACACCAGTTTGAAATGTCATTACTCTTATAAACGGTGCATCTTGTTGTCATCAAAATGAAGTAAGGTTTTAGATCAAGATCTCGATTCTATTTTTTAAAACATACTTGTTAAGGTTGTAAGGATAATGCAACAAAATAAAGTGGGGAGGAGAACAACCAAATAACGATTTTATTCCGTGATGCCTGCTTTTGTACGTGTAACCACAACACCATTATGCTATCAGTATATGGCAGTTCAGGTGGGTCCCAAATTTAAACTTGTTTCTCGCAACACTATCTATTCATGGTATAACCCCTACAGCAGTTTGAAACACCATTATTATTATAAAGAGTGTATCTTGTTGACAACAAAATGAAGTTAGTATTTAGATCAAAATCTCGATTCTATTTTTTAAAACGTGCATGTTAAGGTCGTAAGGATAATGCAAGCAAAGAAAGGGGAGGAGGAGAACAAACTAAATAACAATTTATTCCTCATATGCCTGTCCATACGTGTAACCAAGACACCATTATGCTATCAATATATGGCAGCTTAAGTGGGTCCCAAATTTGGACTTGTTTCTCGCATCACCATTTATTCGTGGTATAATTTTTACATCAGTTTGAAACGCCATTATTGTTATAAAGGGTGCATCTTTTTGTTATCAAATGAAGTGAGGGTTTTTATCAAAATCTTGATTTCGTCATTAAATTATGCATGTTAAGGTTGTAATGATAATGCAACAAAAGAAGGGAAGAGAACAAACCAAATAACGATTTTATTCCGTTATGCATGCTTCCGTACGTGTAATCACAACAGTGTTATGCTATTAGTATATGGCAACTCCAGTGGGTCCCAAATTTCTACTTGTTTCCCGCACCACTATCTATTCATGGTATAATTTTTACACTAGTTTGAAACACCTTATTAACATAAAGGTGAATCTTGTTGTCATCAAATGATGAAATGAGGTTTTGGTGGCTATTAGTTAGTTGTTAAGGCTATAATTGATCTGAAATATAATCATATTTTAACCTCCCTTCGTCCTATTTCATTTTAATGCATTTTTCTTTTTCAATAAAAAATAAATGATGAAATAAGAAGTTGTAAAATCCTCGTGCATCCTAAGTTTGACTCTCCTTTCTCCTTGGGGTCAGTCCCACGGTTTCTATGGTTCTCATAGGAGCCAGTGTTGACTCGACTTGCATGTGTGGAGGCATATACAAGAGTCTAGGGAATTGATCGGGCCAAAGGTTTGGACACACTGTTAGCATAAAAATAATAATTAAAAAAACATTCTTTGATTACTCTATGTTTTATTCTCAAAGTAATTTAACATAGGGGTAAAAATAATTGTAAAATGACTTTTCATTATATCAATATTAATGGTTACATATTTTTCGAGTAGACATGTAAAATGATAGGATTTATCCTCATTGAAAGAAAAAAAAATATTATACTAAAATAGTAAAAAATAAGATTACAATACCCTCTACTGAGATGAAGATATGTTAATAGATATGTAAAACATGAAATAATATGTACTAAGACAATCATAAAATCATTAAAAAAAAAAAAAATTAACAGCCATGTCCATATGCAGAACAGCAGGAAGTTCCTCGCAACCTAGTCTAGGTTTTCACCCAAAGAGATGAGGTGTCATGTGTCTCAAATTAAAGCAATATTTTGTAACGTATCATTTAAGATAGGCATGACATAAGAGGTTATACAAGAGGGCAATTCCTGGCTTGCAAGATCAACCACGAAGATATTGTCCCACCATAAGTGGTTCACAGAAAATGGTATACATGAGGGACAATGCTCTACTGCCAAGCAGGTTTCATAAATTAGCGATAAGGATGAAATGCTGGGACATACATGAGGGACAATGCTTCGGTTACCATGGCAAAAATATCTGAATTAGTAAGCATTTCTTTTTTTCTTGGTAACAGTAGCGATATATTTTACTTGGAGGATTCACCTAAGTTGAAGAGAAAATCTCTTAAATCTATGTATGTACTAGTGTAGTAACTGGATGAGAAACCCACTAATAATGGGTAGGGCATTTCAAAAACTTTATACCATAGAAAGGAATGATGATACTCCTGAGGTAACCCTCCTGTGATGATGTGGACGGTAATTTTTGAAACAGTTACAATATATGTTGGCCTATTCTCTGCATGGCTGTCGCAACTCACACCACCATGAGTTACTGTTTCTAGGGTGGAAGTCGCCGGAGTTGGTAATCCCCACCATGTACAGCGGCAAGACAGCTAGTTTCTTGGTCCAAGAGGTTCATAGAAAATGACATTCTCCTCAAATGTCAATACCATCCGATTTCTTGCAGTAGTCATGGGTGGAATGGTCTATAGATCTACACTTGAAACACACAGATTCAAGTAAAGTGGCCATTTTTTAATGGACTCAAGTTTCGCACTTGTCACAATAGATGCCAAATAACCTGTTGAAAGGGGTTTGATTGTTCATTCCAAACGTGGTGCGTACAAATGAATGAAAAGGGTAGTTTAAATGCACAGAGAACTTTTAATTTTATTATTTTTCACGGAGAAGAGGCATGATGAACAGGTAAAGAATCAATCCTATCTCTCAAACGATGAGTAGGGAAAACACACCCTTCTAATACCCTCCTCTCTTGGAAGTAGACGTACGCCTAATTCTGAGATAAGATTTCCACCAGCTATTGACCGGATACCCAAATGACACTCATTTAGATTTAATCAGGAAAGACCCACACCAAAAAAAAAAACTCCAATCTAGAAAGCAATTTCACAGGGTGCATGAAATGTCCTCCCTCGGCATACTGATTCTAGGTTTTCTCCGGCATATGAGCAAAGGGGTGAGATCTCCACACCTGAGCTCCAAAAAAGAGGGGGAGATCAGATAAACGAGACAGTTTGTTATCATATACAAACTATTAAACAGCCAAACATCACCAAAGAAGATTAAATTCTATCCATGAATTGAACTAGATCCTAATGTTTCATTTCCGTTCCTCCACAATTCTGTGGTACGGAGATCCTATATCAACTTCATTTTCAAATAAAAGTCTAGTACCAACGGAGCCCAAAAAATGGGGGGAAAACAATACCAGTTGCATATAATGGCACCGAATGCGTTAAGAAGCCACCTGCAGCAACCACCCAACGAGTGTGAAGGCGGAGAACTAATAGGCGGGCACTATCAGGTGTGTCAAAATTTGATCCATTGGCATTCTTCACTGGTGCAAACTCCTCTTCTCTTAATACCTGATTATTCCAATCGTAGATAAGTAAGTATAACATGCTAACACAATACTGTTTCCAAGTAAGGAAACACATGGAAAAAATTAAAGTCAGCATTTGGGAAGGTTCAGGTTTTTGGTACACCAAAGAGTCTCAGGACCCCTGGCTCCTACTCCACCCCACCTTATAAAATCAGACAATCTGTTGGTTCTCCAGAGTGTGGGGTAGAGGTTAGGATTGACCAATCTGAACCCACCTCAAACTCGGCTTATTATCATCCATAAGTTTGGGGGATGAAAATGACTCACTTCAAAGAGTGCCGTTGAAGGAGAGTAAGCAAATGCATCAAATATAAATTGTTCCAACTTCAAGCCCATAGTAAACCCATGTATAGAAGGGATTTTTTTCTCAGCAATGTGGTAACTGCACTCAAAGTGCACATTTCCAGCATTAAGATCAATCATAGAGTTATACAAGCTGACAAGCTCACAAAGAAGTCAACAAAAGAAGGATACGGTTTTCTCAATTAAACATAAACAGCAGATAGTAGAATGTTTCCCTAACTTGTCAAATTTCAAAATCTATGATGCAGGGCATGCCTATACAGTTCCATGAAAACAAGATTCAATCCAAGGTTAAGGTGCAATTTCAATGAAATATACAGATCTTCAGTTAGCAGTCCTGAACCTTTGTATCCTCATTTAAGGGGTATTATTCAGTATCAAAAAGTCATATAACAACAAAATGTCAAGACAAACCAGATTTTGTGATTCATGATTTTATGATTCATATCAAACAAAACTCAAAGTAATAATCAAAAAACATTACAGCCGAGAGAGAGACCTTAGGAAGGCAGGTTGGCTAGTTTGATACTGTTTCACTTAGTTGGAGCATTTGGAAAGAGAGGATGCTCGTGTCTTTGAGGCAAAGGAAGAGGGCTGCTGCTCGGGTTACAGCCAAGGCAAAAGGTCTTATTTCTAGTTGATGTTCAGTGATTCCAGATTTTAGGGGGATGAATATGTTTTCGTATATGAGATAAATGGGATGATTTCGTCAACAAATAAGGGGTGGGAATTCTGTTTTGTTAAGGAGTGAGGATCACTTTTTGCTAGAGGGTCCAATGTCACCATACAATTGTATAGCACCTGAGCATACATCTTCTTTTTATTGGCTGATATTAGTACAATTATACTTGTTGAGAGAGAGAGAGAGAGAGAGAGAAACTCCCTTGTCCATATAGAGTCGACACCCCAACTTGGGACATATTCTGCCAGAATGGACTAGCCAGGGAAGATAGGAACATTTCAATAGACTAAACTCAGCAGATTTAAGGAGAGCTCAAACATTCATTTAGGAAAATTGGAAAACCCAAGGGTGGCAGGGTCATCTTTTCACTGCCCCCCTGAAACCAGGGGCTGTGTCTGGCGAGGGGACCGCGGATGGGTAGCGTTCTTTCTCCCTATAATATGATATAATACTTTCTGTAGCCAGGGAGGAAGAAAAAGGAAAGGGTAAAGACAACTGGAAGACTCACAAAGAAAACCTATAATGACAAAACACTCCAGAGAAGCAATTCACAACTAAGATCTTTCTGCTTCCTATTCAGAAAATACGCAACAAGAACGAAAGAAACTTATTTCCCTCTAATGGGGCCGTATATCTTTATGGCAAGAAATCTTTGGTCACAATGCAGCTGGTCCACAGCAAGGTAAGTAGTTCCACTTCTTCCATAGCAAAATTATCTTGCTTCGTGCCAAGATTCAACTATGAACATCAGAAGTATTCCATCCAAGGAATTGAACATGCATATTTAAATTTAAGGGGAAACAATATAGGAATCTATGATAAATATATTAAGAATGCAATAATGCAACATATGCATGTATCAATCAATTACCATTAGTAGAGGCACTAGATAACCCATACACCTGTGTACAACATAGAGTATGAAAATTAGTGAAATATCACAAGAAACAATTATTTCAAGCATTCCACAGGAAAAAGTGTGCCAACTAGCCATGCACTTCATACCCACACATACACAGATGCACATACATGCACACATGCCAGGACAAAAGAAAAAAGGCACAAAAGAAGATAGAAATGTCACTTACATGCTATCTTTTTCAAGACCATTTGCTACTTGATTCAGGAAATCCAAAGTAAACATATGCAGGCAGACCTGAGAGAGCAAATTGGAGAGCAGTACAAAAATTATGAACCTAAAGGAGAATCAGAAGTATACCCAATTTAACTTTGAAAGTTCAAAAGAGTACAGATATGAAAATAATGATGGGGTAGGTCTACAACTTCCTAAAACTCAGAAACTAAAACAGGTCCAAAAGAGAATGAGGAAAAAAAGAAATTCATTTTTCAGAAATAACAACATTAAAATTGCTACAAAGCCTACTTATGTACGAAGAAATATTTAGTTTAAAATCTTAAAACCATATGGTTTTTAGTAATCTCTGATGATCAGTGAAGTGGGGGTGATTAGGAAAAAAATCCCATGGTAGTGTAGGAGATGGTGGGGCAAAAAAATTTGGATAGCTTTAGTGGACACCCAAAATTTGAGGGAATTTTGTGGAGAGAGTGGTTTTTTCAGGCCACAAAAGGGTTTTCCACTGGAGAAATTCCCGGTCAGTGATTCAGGGTTTCCAGTGGACTATAAACACAATATTGTGAACCAGGGGGTAAGGCTGCATACATTTGCCCCTCCCAGACCCTGCAGTAGCAGGAGCAACGTGCACACACACCTTGAAAGGGCGGCACACACACCTTGTTCCGTTCGATCTATTTCTTTATCTCGCCCTGAATCGTATGTTTGAGACAATAGGACAAAAATTTCTCAATCCAATCGACTAGGTGTGTTTTATCGATTCTTTTCAGTAATATATCTGGAAATCCCCGCCGGTGATTCTTTTCTTTATTAACATCGTTTCGGGCACAATTGGTACATCCCAAAATAACCAAGCCTCTGACATCTTTACCCTTAGCCATGAACCTCCTTTCCTTTGGATTTTAGATTCACTAAACTCTTTAATTTTCGATCCTAGCAAGAACAAAGGGAACTAAAAAAAATAATAATAATAAGTAATATAACAATTTCTAACTATCCAATTTTTTGAATCCCAATACACATTTAAATATCTTGCTTGTATGATGCACGTAACTATAACTGAAAGCAATTGAGCTTATATCCAAGGAACATACATTACTCCAACAAAGGCGAAGTCGGCCAGTTTGCTGATTGATTTCAGAAGCCAGTGAAGAATCCAATTCACTATATTCAACAACAGAGAGTGGGCCACCTTTACCCCGTTGAACAAACACACCAACCTTTTCTTGTGGGTATGCCTGTGACCAAGTCAATTAAAGGAAAAATGTATAAACATTATTAGTCCAAAAGAAGGGAGAAAAAAAAAATAATAAAGCTTGACCCAAAAAATGTAAGGACTCAAATAAATTCCAAGCCCAAAACAAGCTCAAACGAGATGTTCAGTGTGCTAGCTTAAGTGGTAATGATTTCAAATTGCAACATGCATTACAGGGATTCTCAAGAGTTTTCCCGCGGAAAAACAAAATTTTTTTTTTGAGGGGGGCAACTGCAAATGATATTCAGTAATTGGAAACAAAAAACCGGCAGAATAAAATTAAATAAAGACATGACCTGGATTCAAAAGAAATTTATTTAGCCAAAATCATGTCGGGTCAAAGATCAAATAATAGTGAGAAGAACGATTAAACCATATTTAATTCAAGAAGACAACCATTTCAAGGGACGACTAAAATGAACCGCAACTATAAAGATAGAGAAAACAAATTTTGGAATTTCACCCATGAATGAGGGAGGGGGTTAGAGTAGGACTTAAGCTTTAGAAGGGAGTTGAGGGATAGTGAATAAGAGGAAGTCGTGGGTAAAACTGATTGCTTACATGCTGTCTCCATTAATAGCAATGTAAATGATTCGCATATTTGGTCCTTAAATCCAAATGGAAAATTCAGCACCAAGTCCTTTTTACGAGTCTCCTACCTCCACCAGAAGGAGATAAAGATCAACCAAACCCCACATGTTTCCAGAGAGAGAGAGAGAGACGAATATAAAACTGGGATTTGCATTCATAATGGAATCGAGATATCTCAAATTGTACTATTCAATTGGGAATGGCCCTATATTTACAAATTCTCTGTAAATCCTATCCTTGGCTAGCAAATCAGCTAAAGAGTTTGCTGATCTAGATCTTCGTAAATAAGCAAACATCACCCCCAACAAATATAACAAAAATAGTCAAATATTCAAATTCCAAAAGGATAAAAAATCAACTCTCCAGTTCAATGACCAAAACCAAATTTTCAGTTGTAGGGGCGACTTTTAACTTTCAAAGGCTAGGGTTTTTCTCAAATTTACAAATTTTATAAATCTTATTGTGATAAAACATCACTAAAGACAAAAAAGACCAGTTATGGTAGGGATAAGGTTATGGTTATTGTTATTTGTTGTTATAAAAACAAAATATACCGGCAAAATAATCTTTTGTTTTGATGTTTCAAAATTATTTTCATTCAGGCATTCAAAGTGATATAAAACACAGACGCTCACACCAAGTAAGGTTTGACTGGAACATAACTCCTTCAATGTATCATGTATGCTTGGTTTTCCATTCTAATGTCTGTTTCGATTGTTTAAACAGCTTATTTACACTTCCAGTAGCCAAATTATAAGCAGACTTCATTTATATAATGCTAGAGTACAACATCATCAACGTAAACTAACAAACTTGGCACAAGTACCATTTTGGGTGGTTTGTGAAATTCATGGATTGTGTTTAAAATGTCAAAAATAGGTAGTACAGAAAAAATAATGACAAAAAAAAAAAAAAAAAAAACACTTTCTAGGCCTCGAAACCAACGTTTGGTTTCAAGTTGGCCCAGAAAAAATACCAAGTTTTGGTCAAAACATGCAATATCTTGGTTTCAGAGACGGAACCAACCTCAAAACCAAGATGTTGATCCTAGATACCAACAAATCAACCCATTCAAATACTTCCACACAGATCAGTGACTACTCTGAAGCCCAACTCTTCCAACTCTGTTTCCACTTGGAAAACCATATTTGCTTTGTATTCCCTAACCAAACTCCTAACACAATTTTGCATTGGAGGGGTCAAATAGAATGCATGTTCCATAATGAAAAATATTTGAATAAACCAGAATTGCACATGAGCCTCAACTGTTTATACTATCTCATAAAAATCTACGCAGTATTTTTGTTACATCATCAAAAAAAATCTACATAATCAAAGCATTTACCAAGATGCAGTCCAAAGGAAAAGAAACTGTAAATACCATAAATGGTGAAAAGAAAGTGATGTCCAACTGCTAAATGCCAAGCACTGTTATTGTTGTTATTTTCTTCTTTTGATAAGAATGAATAGTCAATGTTCAAAGAAAACATCCAATTTATTTATTTAATTTTTTTACTTATTTTTCCGTGGGATAGGCAATGAAAAAAATATATATATCAAGATAGAAGAAAAGATAAGTATGCACAAGTGTACACAGAGAAATAAAAGTAGCCAAATCCAAACCCAAAAATACATTCCACACACATTAAGGATGCAGAACAGAGCACGGAAAGTTTCAGGCTGGTAGCTGAATTCTGATTTAGATGTCAATGACCAAAAAATAGCATCAGTAATTAGTAGTTACCTTACGCACGACTTTTGCTGCTGCAGCTACACCTCTTTCAATGAAGTATCCCAAGAAAGTTGGATCAGCAACTCGGACCTGCATACAGTTGGTAATTAAGATATATTTCTTTTGATTCCTGAACCAACAACAGACAAAAGATGAACCTCACCAATGCATTATCAATTCCATAGCAATCCACATATCTCACACCTCTCATGGCCATATCTTCCAGTAGTTTTGAAGACTTCAGAGCTGATTCATAAATCCATATCCCAATAGAAGAAATCAGAACTTTTTCCCAGTAAGTAGGAAATAAACATGAAGTAAACTAACTTCTATGTGTTTCACATTGCAATCATTGAAACATCATACCAGAATAAACACCTCCATTCCCATCTGGTGCCTCTGCAACCTGGCTTTTCAAAAATCAGGTTTATGGATTTATCACTTAGAATGGAAAAGAAACTAGCTCAAAGAGAAAAATAGAACTCAAAACAAGAAGAACCATCAAATGATATGAATATTAACATTGAGGATAAAAGGAACAGGACATAACATGGAAGCATTCTCAATCCAGTGAATATATCTTTCATATCTACATTAAAGCATATGATTTTACCCTTCAAAATGTGCATCTACGTAGCAAATTTCTTTAGGTCTCTCATCCTCATATTTCAGTCTCGCAGTTCATGCCTTAAAGGTCCTCAATTCAAGGGAGGGGGGGTTGGGGAAGCAATGTCAAACCAATATTAAGAGAGCTATTTAACCAGTTTCTATATTTTAATTAGCATGTGGTGTGGGTATGTGACCGGACTGGCCAGCCTATCTTAAGCACTTCATCATTCCTTCAAAACCCTCGAAATCCACCGACCCTAAATTTTCTATTTCAGAGCCTTACAAATTTTTTTTATGATTTCTCCATCAAATCACCATGCTCGACCATTTTCATCATCCTTTGGGACTCAATACAAGCCTCCAATCTAAACCTAGTTTCCACGGTTACCTCCACTCTTGAAACCCTAGTTTCTTCACCTCGTACAATTCTTTCAATGGAACTCCATCTTTTGTCTTATCAAACCACTCAACCTAAATATACACCCACTCGTAGTGCTGCTCATATCATTCCATACTTCTAATCCTAGTTCTGGCAAAAGCCTAACTTCTTTCAGGCAACAAATAAACTCCTCTGACAATTTTTACAAAAAGGAAACAGCATCTGATGTGCAGATTTTACAAATATCCCTTTTTCTTTCATATTATTTACCATAATAAATCTATCGAACCATACATTCTCACAGATAATTTATCAACCATTTCCTCCTCTTTGATCAATCAAGAAAGCATTTTAACCATAAATCGTGCAGGAAGAATGGATCTTAGACCAGCTGGAGACCTGCTTACAGCACATAGGCGGCAGCTTCTCAATTCACTCACTCTGACAAGCATTCTGAGAGATTGAACTTGAGTTGGAGCTTTCATCAGTTCAGTCAGATTGGAGCTTACACAAGATGGATTGAAAGGTATTATTTCAGTTCCAAATTACTATTATCGATCTTTTGAGGTTAATGTGAAAAATGATTCAGGTGATTTACAAATTCCTTCAGATGACAGCAAGCATAGTCATCAACAATGAAAGAAGCCCTAATTGTGGAAGTTGATATACTGGGATATAAATCTTAAATCCAAAACATAAGTAAATAAATAAATATGAAGATCATAGATATTTTAAAGATAAAAATGAGAGCCTACTCTGTATGGAGTCTCCATGATAAATCTACCATCCTTGGAGATGCAAGGGATAGTTCCCTGCTGGAAAAAGGTGATCTGCATTACAGAGAAAGTTTACACGAAAATAAGATTGAATAACTGACAAGTTACCATAAGGTAATAAGAACAAAGACACCAAAATATTTTCAGAAATCTCACTTGATCAGGTTCAAGACCAAAATATTTGTGACTTTCAAAAAACTTGCGTGTTGCATCATCAGTGAATGGGCTAGTCATTATGTACCAATGTATTGGCACAAAACTAGCCGAGCCTGCAGAAACAAACTTTTCAGCGCAGCATCGCAAATGAACTTGGAGCACAGTAAATATATTAAAAAAATTACCCTCATTTACAGACTGGGTAGCAAGTCTTTGAACACATAAAATTCTCTCTGCCTGAAGTTGAAATAGCGACTTTCCGGATGGAAGACCAATATCTGAGGTAAAAGAATGTGAAAAGAAAAGGCAAACATAATCACTTAGGTTTTATATGAATGCATTGTATAATCCAAAATGGAAGATCATAACATCATTCTTCTCTACAGTGAAACCTCAAAAATCCAAAAAATAAGGGCTTCCATCGAATATTTATAAAATACATGATTTTCTTTGATAAATAAAGAATATTATTGATGTGGTGATGCCAGTTTATGAAAATACTTAACAATGATGTCATATTATATTTTCAGTAGCATAAACTGATCACTCATTTATACTTATGGAATGCTGACTTATGACCCTTATGGGAGGTAATTAATAACATCAGTAAAAGCTTAAACATACTGCAAGAGGAGGTTTTGAGGATATTTACAACCTTACTTTGCTAAAGGGAAACTGTGTGGTGGTAGTAGGGTGGTTGATTATAGGCACTAAATTCCTTGATGAATATTTCATTCCATTGGATGCATAGGTTCATGAACTACATACAAGATGAGCTTTCCAATTCAGCTGCTCTAACACTCTTTAATCATATCAACAAATATAATATCCCACAATCTAGTAATGGCTGATGATTCCGGATATTTTGATGCATAGGTTCATGAACTACATACAAGATAAGCTTTCCAATTCAGGTGCTCTAACACTCTTTAATCATATCAACAAATATACTATCCCACAATCTAGTAATGGCTGACGATTCCGAATATTTTGATGCATAGGTTCATGAACTACAGACATGATAAGCTTTCCAATTCAGGTGCTCAAACACTCTTTAATCATATCGACAAATATACTTTCCCACAATCTAGTAATGGGTGATGATCCCGGATATTTTGGACAAGGTTATTGTTTACCTTACGCTGTTTCTTGCATCATCTCTTGTAATGAAAAATGTCATTCATAGGAATTTAAGATTAAAAAATCAATAATTTGAACAGATTTCTCTAATCACATTATGCTAGTGGCAGAACCACAGTTTCAGAAGTTACGCAAATTTTGACTATTTATCCTATTCTGCATTAAATATAACAAAAGCATCTCTCCAGTCCACATCATAATCACCAGCAGATTTGGGTGACCTACTGACAATCATGCTATATATCTCTACTGTACACAGATACAAGTAGTGGCATTCTTTTAACAGGGAATGGAAGTATAATCCGAAGCATGACACCTCCAGCAAGATACCCAAACTTGGAGAGGCAGACCATGGAGATCAAATCACCATATAGGAAAATGGAAGAAAGAGGTTCTAAACCCTAATCCACAACCAACCTTCTGTAAAAATGAAAGACACTAACGAGAGAAAAGCAAGTAGTATTACATGTTTCCAATGATCAAATAAATGCAGTAATTACTTACTAAAACATCCCTTGGGATCTGAACTTCCAAGGCGGGTCCCCTGTGCATTAAAATGTCATTGTAATGAATACTTGCAAGATCCATACACTACTACAGTTTAATGCTAAGAGAAAAAAAAAAAAAAAAAAAACGGGTTTGTAACCATTCACGAGAAAATTGACTAATGAATAACGAAAGGAGATGAAGAAAAAGCTACACCAAAAAAAAAACACTTTAAAAGCCAGAAAATAGCCAGGGGCAATGTAACCAGACTACAACTAGCATATCTGTTTCCCAAAAAAAAATCAGCACCAACAACATAATAATGAATGTGTAACCAAACACCGCTAGCCTACCAATTGCCTATAGCCTATTTCTATGTTAAATAAAAAGACAGCACCAACAACATAAGAATGTCTTCCCCTGATGTGTAACATTTCTTTAATGCCGGGGAACAGTGGGCTCATATCAAGTGTATTTGGTTTGGTGACTGTCATTGTGAGGGAAATCCCAACCCCTTCAGACATTTCCAGAGGAGGATTGAAGAAGAAACAGGAAATTTCAAAGATGCCAAGCCTCTGTTACAACTTTTTATTATATTGCAACATCGCGGCACCTTACTCTTGCTCTTCTTCTTCATCTCCTTCCTCTTTCAAAATCCAAAGGACTTTCAAAACCCCCACTCAAGCCTCTCTCTTTATAATCACAGCCCAAATTTGACAAACCACCAACAACAGCACCGCTGCCACCACAACCTCCCTAAAAACAATATGTTCAAAATTGGGCCACTCAAAAGATAAAACATGACTGCAACCTGAGTTCATCATATCATTCTGAATAGAAAAAGGTTCCAGGAAAACCTCCCAGGAGAGAAGGGGGGGGGGGGGGGGAGCACAATCTTGGCATAACTCAGAGATTAGTGATGAAATGTTAAATCTTGTAGAATTTTATTTGAGTGAGTTTGAGATCTTGTTGAATCTCTATGCTCTATTCAATAATAACTATATGCGAATTTGAGTTCTAAGGGAACATATGAGTTAAGGTCTGTCAGATGACTGTCTCAATTAACACCATGCATGTCTGGCTGCTCTAAAAATACATCTTGAGCAGTTTCTGGAAACTATATACCCAAGAAGAACTGTTACCATCAACATAACAAAAAAGACAAGACACCACGACAGGTAGAGCATTTTATGACACCATGAACTAACAAAACCAACTACATACATCAAAAGGAAAACAGTACTGATTTGTTCTTTAATAAAGTTGCTACAACACCTATTTGTTCTTTAATAAAGTTGCCATAAGTGTTGTTCCTAGTTTCTTTAAAAAAAAAAATTAACGAAAAAAGAACATCAGTGAATCTATAGCAGGCCAAGCCATCCAAATAATTATATAATCAGTTATAAATTAACTCTTGACATTCGCCACATTCATTTTTGATACATCAAGAATCGGACCTACTTTATATCTTTATTAGGTGAGCAAGCTGCACAGCAACAAATAAAATTATGCGCATGAACCAATTAAAACAAAAACACTACCTGCCCACCAGCCAAAAGCAACACAGCCAACCTCCCCTCTGAGATAGCTTTTAAGCCGATCTTCCACCATCTCTCTCTTTCTTCAAGTGTTCTCTCTTCAACAGTAGAAACACATTTCTCTGGCACTTGCTCAATCGACGGTGCCGGAAGCCCTAAAAAAATCCCTCAAAATGACTTAAAAGTCACAAAACAATGCCCTATATTATATAAGAAAAGAAAAAGAAGTTCACCTTGGGACCGAAGTGAACAGCGAATGATCCGATCTATTCTGGGAAGATCTAAGCTCTGAAACAAAATTAATCAAACAAAAGATCAGATTTTTCTTTCGTTTTTTGGGTTTTTATTTCACACTCTAAATAGATCAAAAGAACCAGATTGCTTCAATATTTGTACATCAAAACTTGCAACTACTTCATTTGCAGTTGCAAAAACACCACTTCAAACATAGCCTGAACTTAACTAGAGCGAAATATGGATCTGGATGGATAAATCGGAAGTGGATAGAATTACCCCGATATGCCCGACGAGAAGCTGTCGTTCTTCAGGGGAGAGTTCGTCCCAGAGGGCAAAAGAATCTTCTTGGCCGTAATCCTTGAGCCTCTCTAACAGAGACTGTGGAGGAGACGAGGCATTGTAGTCGACAGCTACAGTTAGCTCTCCCATCTCTCGACGTCCCTTGGGATGGGAGCTCTCAGCTTCCGCGTCTGTTCCTGTTTGCCATTGAGCTTCACAGGGACTGAGATATAAGGAGGGAGAAATGGCCATAATGACCAAAACAACCTCGCATGCTATGAAAAATATCGGATTTACCATTAACTTCTGAGAAAAGCGAGGTATATGACCGGATGGGGAGAATGGTATTGTTCTGGTATTATCCTATTCAGAATTTCGGGTTTGCTCAACGGTCACCACGGAGCATTGACGGGACTCTTGTTGTGGTCCTCCCTGGAATCCACTTCACTTCACTCCACGTGAGAGCCCACATCTTAGGGAATGGTGAGGTGCGATGAACATTGGACGGTTGAAAGCATCTGAACCCGTGCTCTCAAAAGGTTCCCAATCATCCGTTGTGCACTGCACCAGTACAGCGGCTGAATACAATTTTCACACCCCCAATCATAGGATTTCAAGCATAATTTCGTAATAAGACTTGCCCAATTCTCAACTTTATCTTCCAAAGCACAACCTTATCAGCGATGGCAAGAGAAATTATTTGAATGCGGCAGAAGCTTTGGGATGAGAGGAAAATTTCTCTCTGAATGGAAGGCAAAGCTATGTGCCGATGGAAGTGGAAAAGAGAAATGTGGAAATTTAGATCAACTTCTCTATCAATACAATCTGAATAGACACTTCAGATGTTCACGTGAATAGATATCTTTTGATATTTTGAAGAAGTCATCAAATGGCTAGGAAGACCCAAATACACACCCCAAACACATGGACGTGCATCGTCATGAGATTCGACTTCTCTCCATAGGTCACCCCAGCCATGGAATGACTATCTGGGTTGCCCAATCCCAGAGAGGATGAATAACAGACACTCCTCACAATATTAATCCACCATTACATAATTATTGTTGTATTATATATTTAATATTTATATTCTATTTTCTCGTGAACATTCTTGATCCAACAAGATGTGTTTGAACTTTCATGTATGTGATGCGGATTGTTCAATTTTATAATATATTTTTTATCTACTAATAAATTTAAAAAAAAAATACTTTATAGAATAATTTGAGGCTTGAAATTTTCTTTAACAAATTTTGATGCTTTAATTAGTCTAATAATTTGGTGAGAAATTTTAGAAAATATACATCATATGATTGTGGGTGTCCATGTATATATGAAATATACTTTAAAATGATAATACTACATTGAAAATTATATGATAAGTACTTAATCATCTTAATATGTACTTAGGAGGTAAATATAGAAGTGAAATGAAATATCCGAAATTGAGGAATAATTTGGGTATTTTAAAAATTAAGAGAGAAAGGAATAATATGAAAGTCTGATGAAGCAAGGGAGTCTTGAAAGAAGTATCTATAGAAGAGATTGGAAAAATGTAAATTCCCTAATATCTAATATTTTTTTTGTATTTCAAACAAGAGAAAATTGCATTGCCACCCCCTGAACTTTTCGAAACATCAAAGGCACCCCCTTAAAATTCAAACAATTTCAAATCAGTCCCTGCCGTTAAGCGACCGTGTTAAGTGAATGAAATTCTATTAGTTTTTTTACAAAATGCCCAAAACACAACCAGCTATTATGAGAGGACAATATTGCCCTCCTTTTCCCTTCTTCTTCTAAACCCACACTCTCCCTCTCACTCCTCACTAATACGAGCAAGGAAGAAGAACCTGCAAGTCGACCACTCCCCTCCGGCGTGCGATTCTCAGACCAATAACTGATCGGCGTGCGATTCCCTTCTTCTTCTCCCCACCGGCGTGCGAACCTCTCCTCTCCGACGACTTGTCCGTCCAAGGTATTTAATGTTTCTTCTTCCTCATGGTTTTTAGGGTTTTTCTTCCTTCTTGGACATTTAGGGTTCTTCTTCCTTGGCTTCAGCATATAGTACTTTATTCATTGACTTACTCATCATTAATTTCGAAGTCATACCATAGTTCGAGGAAGAGCTCATATATTTTTAAACCTTCAGAGGTAAATTCTCGCTTTCTAAGAAACAATTAAAATTCAGTTGGATGAATTTTGTTCCAGCAGATTTTGTTACATTTATCTACATACTGTTATGGTTTAGTAGTTTCACTTTTGTAGTGTGTCATTGGTTTGCTCCCCTCCCCCTCTTCCCTGGTTCTCTTTTCTATATTTGCATATGTTGATCAAGGTCACCCTAGTCCACACGCGACCCTTTGGCATATGGTGCTGTTAAAGTTTCTGAAACATCGTTAATCCAATACTTCCCCTGTATTAATCATCGTTTTTAACCATTATAGACTTCAATTCAAAAGGGTGAAGATTGCATCATTCTCAGCGCTCATTATATATGATTTCCTTTTTGTCATGGACATAAAAGACCACCAGAATCATTTGATATTTAAACAACACATAGTACATGCAATTATATAATTATATGAATACATTTAGATGATTATCATTCACTGTCATGATCATTGATAAAGACCCCCAGAACCTTTTGAGGATTTCTAGTTCTGTATTCTCTTCATTACCATTTTCATTATCATGACCGTGATCCACAAGGGGAGAAAGAAAATCATGATCATAACTACCATTTACTTTGGGCTACCCATATTCGTCTAGATGCTTAAAATAGGAGATAGTAAATACTACATATGTACCTGAAGTTGTTCAACCTTGCCACAAACAGAAAGAGATTAACAAAATGTGCCAGTTAAGGCCTTTAGTGAGGTCCATAACAGAAAGCACAATGGCATGTAAGACATATAAAGATACTGAGAATTCTAGCACAAAGGGCACAAAGGGCAGCATAACAGTCAAGCCCCACATAAGGCAAGAAGTCAATAGCTCAATTAGGAATACATGTAAGTAATGTCAATAGTGGCTGGATGTGGTTGTTTGCTGATGAGTCTCACTATAGTTCCCATGGGCATAGTCAAGAAACTGAAAAGAATATCTACAAAGTCACATTCAGTTTCAGCCATTACTACTCTGTTGTTCTTCTTGTCAATCAGAAGCTTCAGGCTGATGGTCTGTGACCCTTCTTGGGAAGTCATTGTTGATTGATGATTCAAGCAATCCTGTAAGTAAATCAGTTCCTAATTTCATTCCCAACCTCTAGCATGACAAAGATAACTTATTTGGCAAGTTGTGATTCTGAAAGGCCATTCCACATATTGATAAGAGTGAGAGGGAATGAGAATTCATACTTGTCTATATTGGGTTTGATTAAAATGAAAGATAATTTTTTAAGGACTAAAAAACTCTCAAAATTAAGCATAAATTACTTAAAAAGAAGATTACTGCTTATAGGATTTTTTTTAGATAAAATTGCTCACCTCATTGCGTTAATGTTTAGATAATTCCTTGCTTTTAACAGTATATACTTTTCTCACAATTTCTTACCTAATTTTTCATGTTTCATGATATTTAGTATTGATGAGTATTAAGTACTGTTATTGATTTTCTCTGTTTTTACATTCGATTTTTTTTAGCAATGAATGTTAAGTGTGCTATTGAATACCATTGGAGTTGGAAGACTGTGGTTAAAATTGTTGATCCAAACCTATATTGGTACTTGGACATGGTGTATGACATCTACAATGAACTCATCACACATGTGCCTATGGGTCATAATGTAGTTTTCAAAGTGAAGTGTATACTACCAAACAATGAGATAAGAGAGGTAACAAATGATCCATCAGTGTATGAGTTGTTTGGTTTGCATAGTTGTGACATGATAAATATATATGTGGATGACATTATTCACAGTAAGTCTACAACTAATGAATTTATAGTTAACCAGTTCCCTAGCAATCTGGTTAATGATAGAGATGGTGAACTTGATGATGAACCTGCTGGACAATGTCAGCAGCCTCTACAACCATATGGTGTTGGTCCAGGTCAGAGCATGGGAAAAATTGTTGTATGTAGGGCTACTACTAGTGCTAATAGTAATGGCAGTGAAAGTGGAAATGGAAGTGGAAGTGCTACTACTTGTGCTACAGTTACTGCTAGAGGAGGTAAAGATATCATGACCATTGCAAGGTGTATGAGCACTGCTACTTCTAGTGGAAAAGCTAGTAGCACAAGTGAAGCTACTAGTAAGAGACTGAGAGTGTCTGATGAGGTTGTCAGGGCTATTAACAACAGTAATGTATGTTCGGATGACTCTATGGTTGGATCTGATGAAGATTGAAAAATTAGCAGCGAAGATGAGTGGGATAATGAAAGTGAAAGAGAAGATGGTCAGAGTGACAGTGAAGCTACAGAAGATGATGGGTATGAGAAAAATGTTGAGGAATCATTTGATATCAACCTATCTGTATATGAATTTGAAGAGTGTTATGATAAATTTGGTGAACAAAACTATGTGGGTGAAGGTGGCAAGGTGTAGATAGCTGAAGGTAATGTGTATGGAACTGTGCATCATTTCAGGGAAGCTTTGAGAGAGTATATACTGCAAGAGGGGTTTAATATTATCAGGTTGAAAAATGAACAAGCTAGAGTTACAGTTATATGCAAAGTACCAAATTGTTCATGGAGATTACATGCTTCACCAATATCAGATGGTGTCACTTACATGATAAAGACATATAACCCAATTCATACATGTATTAAGGCAACCAAGAACAGGTCTACTACATCTGGATGGATAGCAATGAAACTTCTTCAACAGCTGAAGGTTCAACCATAAATGAAAATAGAGACCATGATTGATCATATGCAAAAAACATATGGTCTTCAGTTCCACTACATCAAGCTATATAGGGCACGTAGGATTGCCCTAGAGATTAATGAAGGAAGCCATTCCAAGTCATATGTAAAATTATATGTTTATGGTAGGTTGGCATTTCAGAAGGATGTTGGGCGTATTTTTAAGCTCCAGTTTGAGATTAGGAAACATATGTAAGATAATCCAATTTTTAAAAGATTGTTTGTTTGTTTTGATACTTGCAATAAGGGTTTCTTGAGAGGATGTAGACCGTTCATTGGTTTTAATGGTTGCCACCTCAAGGGCAGATATGGAGGGGTTCTGTTAAGTGCAATATCTGTTGATGAGAACAATCGTATTTTCCCTATTGCATATGGTGTAGTTGAAGTTGAGTGTAAGGACAACTGGATGTGGTTTCTGGATAATTTACGAGATGTTCAACTCAATGATAGTGATAATATGTCACTCACATTCATGTCAAATAGACAAAAGGTATACTTTTTTTTTTTATCTTTCAAATCTGTATTTTTAATTACTCATTTTCATATCCTAACATTTTTCATATGTATTGTGTAGGGACTGTCAGATGTTATTTTGACAATCTTCCCTTATGCTCACCAAAGACTTTACAATAGGCATCTATATCAAAACCTAAAGGCAAAGCACCCTGGTATGCTATTGAGACTACATTTTTGGGCTGCCTCACAAGCTTTAACTAAATCTCAGTTTCAAAAGGAAATGAATAGCATCAAGGAGATTAAGGAGAAGGCATACTTGTATTTGAATGAAAACCTCCCGAGGATGTGGTCAAGGCATGCCTTTGATGTAGGAGTAAGGAGTGACCATATCACGAATAATATGACAGAGTCATTTAATCACTGGGTTAGAGACTTAAGAAGCAAACCCATTCTCACATTGGTTGATCAACTAAGGGTGAAAATAATGGCTAGGCTACATAGGAGGCATAAGAAGGTATCCATGTGGGAGGATAAAGTAACACCAAGGGTTATGATGAAGTTGAACAAGGTTCAGCAAGAAGCAAGGCATTGCAGGTGTCAATTGGCAGGTGAAGGTCAATTTGAGGTCTTAGATAAATTTAGAAATAGATTTATGGTTAATCTGAACCATTACAGATGTGATTGTAGAGTTTGGAAAACCACTAGTATACCTTGTTTTCATGTTACAGCTTCTATATCATATATAAGGGGAGAGTCGGTCAACTACTGTGATCCATCTTTCACTATTGAAAAATACTTGGATACATACAAAGAGATGATCCATCCACTTTTAGATCTGACAGGGTTGAAGGATGATGCTTCTAATGAGAGAGTACTGCCACCAAATCTAAAGAAGTTATCAGGTAGACCTCACAAACTCAGGAAAAGAAAAGCAGAAGAAGCACTTCCTTCAGATTTCAGGAAGAGATCATTATCAATTAGGTGTGACATCTGTAAGAAGGAAGGACATAATAGGAGGACATGCCCGAGGGTTGGAGATGCTAAGCAAGATAAATGTACTAGTAAAAAGAAAAATATGAAAGTAAATGCAACTCACTTTATTTATTTAATTGAAATTTGTTTAATAAGTATCTCATACTAATTTTATTTTGTGTAGAAGAAACAAAAAGGAGAGATTCAAGATGAGATCAGCATATCTCAACAAATGACTGGATCACATGCATCTATGGTTAGCACAGTTGGGTGTTTACAGGACAAGGTACTGACCAAACAAAAGACCAATCGAGCAAAGAGGACAACAAGGGAGTGGGGGAAGAAATGAAGCACATGCAATTTGGATGTTTTAATTTAGAACAAGAAACAATGTTGTATTAATTAACTTTTTCAGAGTTTAAGACAGTTGGGTGTTTCCTTATGGTTTTGGATGTTTTTGACGGATTTGCTTTTTTTTAAGAATTATTTATATTTCACACTAGACATGGTTGCATGGAATATGTTATGAACAAGAATTTGAACAGGTGTTCATGGATATGTTTTGGATGTTTCTTTATGGTTCTGGTTGAGATGAAATATGTTGGTTTCAAGTGTGTAATGTTACAAGTATTTAATTAAAATGTTGTCTATTAATTATTAGACATGGGATGTCAATTTGGTATGAGAAAATTGCATTATTAATTTGGTATTATTTATTTACAGGTATTAAATGTCATTTTATAGTCAAAATACTGCCCGTTTACGGTCAAAATGGAGTCCGCTTGTTTTAGGAATTCATCACAATGATGGCCCTCTCTCCATCAAAATGTTGTCCATTCAATTTGAGGGTCATTCTTAACCAACAACTTAATAATAAGAACAGAGAAGGAATGATTTCATTAAGTTGAAATGCTTACAGACTCGACACAACTTCACTATTAAACATTGTAAAGTCATTTTTTAATACATAACATTATACATACCCCTACAAGCACACCAATTACAATCTTCATCATTCCATACGCTTTCTCTAAATGCTTAATTCTTTTTTTCAAGGAATGAATCTCTTCTTTCATTAGTTGACCCTTGATTCTTTCACCAACAACTGCTTCTAAATTAGTTGTCTGAGGCAAAAGTCTTGGTGCAACTATAGGATCACACCATGAGAAGAATCGACATCCTTTTGGTGCTTCAGGGCAGCAGTAGTACAACACGTTTGGATTCGAACTAGACTTTGAAATCCGCACCAATGCCCTTTTGGGTTCAAGACATTTGCATCTTATATTCACAAACCTTAACCCACTTTGGTTGCTGTCATTAACACTAGTGGTAGACATCGATTATCTGCAAATTAAACATGGCAAAAGTGGATTACAATTAGTTAGCATCTAGAGTATGAGAAATGCTCCAAATATAAACCCATAACCCAAACACAAGGAACACAAGTCATAGATCTAGAACAAAGAAAACAATAAAAAAAGAAGAATAAGACAGGAATTATGGTATGAGAGAGAAAGGAAAACCTTCCAATGCTTCTTCTAAAAACAAAAAAGCATTGGAAGATTTTCAATAGTGGAGATTAAACCGTGGGGGCATGGATTTCAAACCTTCCAGTGGTGTTGATGGCTGAACACAACAAAAACAGTGAGGTATGATAGAGATTAAACCATGGGGGCATGGATTCAGTATGTATCAACAACAATGGAGGAAGAGACATAGAGGATAAGAGAAGAGGGAAAGAACATGAGCAAAAATACAGTTTAATCACAAATTCAACCTAATAGCTAGAGAATAGAATCCCAAAATCACAAATTAATCACAAAATTTCCCCTCCAATTTCATTCACAAAATCAACCCAATAGTTACAAGATCCAATCATCCAAAATCACAAATTAATTTCATTTAATCAAGTCTAACAATTTTAATAGAGATATGAACATGTCCAAGAAGGAAGAAGAACCCTAAAAACCATGAGGAAGAAGAACCATTAAATACCTTGGACGAACAAGTTGCCAGAGGGGACAGATTCGCACGCCGATGGGGAGAAGAAGAAAGGAATCGCATGCCGGTTAGCTATTGGTCTGAGAATTGCATGCCGAAGGGGAGTGGTCGACTTGCAGGTTCTTCTTCCTTGTTTGTATGAATGAGGAGTGAGAGGGAGAGTGTGGGTTTAGAAGAAGAAGGGAAAGGGGGAGCAATATTGTCCTCTCACAATAGCTGAGGGTGTTTTGGGCATTTTGTAAAAAAACTAACAGGCTTTCATTCACTTAACACGGTCGGCTAACGGCAGGGACTGATTTGAAATTGTTTGAATTTTAAGGGGTGTCTTTGGTGTTTTGAAAATTCAGAGGGTGACATTAAATAAGGACTAAAGTTCAGGGGGTGGCAATGCAATTTTCTCTTCAAACAAACTGGACTAGGTATGACAATAGGTTCATCCAAATATGCAAGAAGTAACCACCTTGGTTTGATGGGTTAATGATGGTGAGTGGGGTTGGATAGCTTTGTGCCTTATACCATTTTTAGAGGTTTCCTAAGCAAGACACCTATTTTGGCCACATGAAAAGAATGATTCAACAATTCTAATCACCGGATATTGAGGGAATGTTTATGTATCAATTTTAACACCCAAATGCAATTAAATACACTATATGTGTGTTCAAACATCCTATATTTATAAGTCATTCATATCTTGTTTATATTATCACCATGGTTTTAAACTTTTCGTAGGACAAGACCTAAATGTCCAAGCTACACTTTTTCTTTTTCTTGGTAAAATGCCCAAGCCAAACTTAACCTTTCAACTAGTTGAGTTGATAAGTAACAACTCAAAACCCAAGATTGGTCCAACCAAGACTTGACCACCTCATGCAAAGTGGAAATAAGAAAAAATGAACATTAAAAAGGGTGCCTTCACCCACCACGAAGGAGGTATTTCTTCACCTTGAAGAGGGTGGAATGGATGTCATATACGAGGCAGGTGAAGCACCCTATGTATGGAAATTTTCACTTTTCAATCACCTCGTCACTAGTGGTTCATTTCCCGAATCCAATCAATTATGGCAAGGGGTGATCTTCCATCTGTCCCAAAAATTCCTTCAAACTATCTTTACCTTCAACTTTCTTCCACCTGAAGAAGACCCTATTATTCGTTAAGGCTAATAATGGCTTCCTCAACATTTCGGAAGCCTTCCGGCCAAAATTTAGTTTGCTATGCAAGTTGGAATAAAAGGAGCACTAAAACAAAGATTGCATTCACTCAATTATCTAATTGAAATGAATTTCCTCGCCTTTTTATAGTTTTGATGGAGAGACTGTCAATTATTAAGAGAGGGAATAACAATAATCATCAGATCGTGGGTTTTCCTTGTCTCATGTTGGAGAAAAGAAGGGGAAAAGAAAATCTACCCTCCTCATTGTAACCCATAAAGCACAAAGTAACAAAAAGATCAGTTACATTACTTTCCAATTATCACCCAATCAAATATATAATCAATAGGGTTTGTCATACATGTTTGATAAGTATACACTTTTTCCCTGTCCTTAAAAAGAAGAGAAATAAAGCTAACTTTTAAGATTAGATTTGGTATCTAATTATGTATCCTTACCACCGAACAATAGGTTTTGTAGATAAGGGTCCCCTTTAACAGCCGTCCAAATTGCAGGTAGACCCTACACCCTCATCATATCGTTCCTTCAAGACAAGAAAGTAATGGAGATCTTAGCTATCATTAGCAACTACCTATCTACTATGGTTGCATCCTGACTGTATAAAGTTATTGCTTTAAGGCTGTGATGAACAAGAAATTGAACATGGTTAGGTGCATGAAGCCCTTTCTGTACTTGTCGGATAGAAATTAAGAGGGCCATTACATCAATCCACAGACAGCGTGGGTTCAAGTTTAACAAGTAATATAACTCCTCCACGGAAAAAGAAAAATGGACCAACTTTCCCTTCACCCATGGTGAAAGTGGAATTTCCTTACCATGGCCATCGGTATTATCGGATGATATAAAAAAAGATAATTCCAATGATTTGATCATGTTTAATAAGGGATAGGAGTTAATAATGACATGTGAGTAAAGAGTCCAATTACATGGTTGCATCACCAATAGAATTGTAAAAGAAAATCATAAAGAAATTTTTCCTAATAATTTTGCCAATCCCGTGTAGAGGCACTTCTCTCCACTTTATTCTTAATTCTATCACATGAAAGATAATGTGGTAATTTTAAATCATTAGATAGATAGGACACGATCTAGATATACCACATATCAAATCTTAAATTCAAATTTAACCATATAACCTACTCCATATGTTGGCATGCATCTAAAAATGCGTAGAATATACAAAACATGTGATGGCTAATCATGGATTCAACCTCTCCCTGGTTTCCTTAAAGTCAATATAGACGCTGCCCTTCCCCTCAGTGCCTCTTGTGGTGGGCTCAGGCTTACCATTTGAAATTATTTGAGTGTTCATATCCACACAATCTTAGATACATCATCCTTTGTAAATGTTCTTGTAGGAGAAGCCTGTGCTCTTAGATGTGGCCTTCAGAGTGCCGTCGAAAGAGGAGGATTCCCTTGCATTTTTTTGGAGTCGGATAATGCCTCTCTTATAGATGTAATTAGTAGGCAATCCCCCCCCTCCCCCTCCCCCTGCCCACTCCCTCCCTGACATTCTTGGTATTGTCTCTAATATCAAGTTCCTTACCTCCAAATGTCGAGAATGTAAATTCTTCTTTATCCCTAAGGAAATAAAAGATGTCATTCATTCCCTAACCCAGAAGACCTTATATGTATCATATAAGACAAATTAATTACTATTCACTTTTTGACTTATAGATCTTTGTAATCGAGATGCCTTGACCTCCTCATGCACTCTTTTGCAATAAAGTTTCTCCTTATAAAAAATTTCTTAATAAATAATATAAAACATGAGACCTCAGATGTAATTTCTCTATACGTTATGTACCCTCAGTATAATCAACCCTTTTTTTTTTTTTTTTTTTTTTTTTAATTTAAAGAAGGAACAAACTCACATCACTTGATATGCCTTTATTTTTTTTTTGGTAGAACTTGATATGATTTGACTTGGTTATAGCAAATGGTTTATCTGCAATCACACCTGCAACTGTTGTCATGAATGTCATTATATTCCTTACTTCGTGTGCGTTTATATTTTAATAACATATCATGCAAAGCAGTTCACATTTAGGGCAGATCAGTTTCATTGCCATTTGGAATATATCATCTGGAAATCCTATACCATATAAAGCATAAGACCATGTTATAAGATGGATAAATGTTGAGTCATGACTAGTTTGCTCAAAAATAAATTGAAATGTGTTCCTAAAATTTTTACCAAATGAACTTATTTTTAGTTAATTACTCATACTAAGGTATTGACTTAAAGAGAAATCCATTTTCGGTGGATATCTTATATATTAAATTACTATATATAAAAATCAAACCATTTCATTCCATGTGGCAACTGACCACAGCAATATAATCCTAGCAGCTTCATGTATGTCTTGACATGTGTGTGCTCATCCATATTCAAAATTAGGATAATGATGCAAATATGTTTGATAAGAAATTAATAACTATTTTTAGTTGGGATAAAGATTCTTTGAGTTGCCTTGTAATTCAGATAATGACAAAGCTCACTAAGCTAAGATTTGATTTAGATAATTTTCTAATTTCTGGACCACCCTACATTTAGAACTAGTGTAATCCTTTTGAAAATCCAAAATTAATAACTTAACTTTGTCCTAATCAGGTGTACAAGCATGTCAAAGAGTGGTCTAGGGTTGATTGTGGTCCCCATATCAAATTTTGTTCTCGTACACCTCAAATCTTTATTATTAGATTAATAAAAATATAATTACAATATTAACAAATTGCTATTGTTAATTTCCATGCCAATAGATAGAAGTAGGTCCTTGTGATAAAGGACCGTAGAGTCATCAAATTTTGCAAATGAACATACTATGTGAATTGAATCAAATTTTTTGAAGCATGTTTTCCTCTTATTATATATATATATATATACATATATATATATATATATATATATATATATATTTTTTGTATACAGTGAGATAGATGTGGTTCCTTTACACATATGACCAAACCCACATCCATTAGGGCCCACCGGAAAGAAATTAATAGGGGTTTCTGCTTTAATGGAACTAATGACAATTCACTAACTTCAGTGAACATTACATTTTCTAAATAAAAATAGCTGGCTAATCACAACCCAAATGAGGGTCTAAGCCTAGAGTAAAAGAAACATTTCCAAGCCAGTAGGTATAGATCTGATGAAAAGTGAGTGCATTTGAAAAAGAAAGGCATAAAATGATGAAACCTAAAACTTAACTTGAAAGCTATTGTCCAGAAACTTCACCTTCAATCTATAATATTGACAAAAGCTTAATGCATTGGATGAAATGTTCCATTTTAGAATTTGGAATGCAATGGAGAGTGACATAGGATCTGTTCTGCGTAAACCTCAAGTAGCTTCAATATGAAGGCAAAATATATATATATATATATATATATATATCAAGAAAGTTTTCTTAGCGTGTGGTTCTGAGTTCAAGTCCTCTTATTTTTTTGGGGTCCCTCACACAGGTTGTTTAGTACTCTTCACTACTTTCAATGAAAATTGAATGATTCTCATTCAACCCTAGTGTGACTGGATTCATGTAATTGTGGAGTTAGCATTAGGCCTATGAGATTAGTCAGGCCGATAAAAAAGTTTTCTCAGCAAGTGATGAAGAGGCCCATAGTAATCTTAGCCACTAATATGAACATTATTTTCTATGTTCTTAGCCACTTCCTACTATGAACACGAGACTCCTAACCCTAATGTGGTCCTTCACTTGGCGAATCATTGGAGTACTCGTTCCAAGATCTCTATTTGCCCCCAGGTGATTTCAACCCGTGACTTTCCCACTTTTTTTTGATCCCCAACCTAGACCCCGTCGACTATATTGTGTGTGGATGTCATTGATCAGTTACAAACTATCTCTGCTTGGGCTTATTGTATAGTTAATGAAAAGAGCGTGTGCTTATTTAGAGATGATTATATGATGACAGGAAATACAAATAAAGCTTATGCATAGGGAATGCTTATGTGAATAAAGCAAGCTAAGGAGAATGGATGGATCTTAGGGGGAAATTTGGACAAGCTCTGAATTTATCGAACTTTTGTTAGCCAAATGGCCCAAATCTAAGAAGGTTTTTGGCCTTTTCATGACATCCCTTTGTTTTTGGATATTCAGGATTTTATAACAAAACTCTATTTTTGCCCTAAGCCTCCATATGATGAGGCCATCTCTTTTGTCAAACAATTAACCTTTTGTGTTCTCAAGAAGAGAATCTCCATCCCATCCCCTATATACATTGTTAGATCAAACACCAAGAAACACGAAAAATAAAGAGACAATAGATCCGTACGACACAGAGATTTAACGAGGTTCACACACCAAAGTGGTGTGCTACGTCCTCAGGTGAAGAAGAAGATGTTTCACTATGCAGAAGAGAGATTACATCCAAGCAATGGCGAGAAACTTGCCCTGAAACCCTAGCTCGAAAAACCCCAAAATACAATGATTTTCTCAACAAGCAATAGTACATTATATATACTCCAAGTCGTGGGTCAATCCATCGGATCACGATCGATCCGGTCGAACCCAACCCCTCTACTTCCATCACAGATCTCAAAAAAAATTTCATTCGGGTCGCCGCCAAAATATGTCGGATCGGGTCAATCTTCAAAACAGGTCAAGAATTCGAGACAAACTTAACATACATCAATGATGTACAGAATCTCAATAATGTTATTTTCATATTTCTTATAAAAAAAAAAAACTTGAGAAGGCCCATGGGAAAATTGAGCTCAACTTTGAATGACCTCAAGATAGGCCTTGGACTCGGCCCTATTCAAAATTCACTGAATCTAGCCCAGCCCAACGCAACCCAGTCTGCTTCTTATGATATAACTCAACAATTTGATAGTGGCTTCTCCAACAGCCTTGGCATCATACTGGTCCTAGCAGCAATACATATCAAAATCATTGGAATTGGTATCAAAACAATTAAGGGGGGTTGTGAAGCAGGAGGAATAGTATTTTACCTCATTAAAAGAAAAAGGGGGGAGGGGACACGGGAGAGGGGAGGGGGGTTAGTAATGGCCTTAGAAAGTGGTGGGTGTTTCCTTCACCCTGAATGAAGAAAAACTATTTTCTAGATATTTTTTGGGAGAACGTCAGGTTTGTCGCAATGTTTTGATATACAACAACATGTATCAATCCTAGGATTGAACACAAGAGGGCAAAGGAGTTTCTTGCAAAGAGATGGAGAAAGGATGACACAAGTTGAACACACTGGCACTTGGCAATGTGCCTAGCCTTTCCCATAATAATTTATGGTAAAAATCTACCTAGTGTACACATATATTGATATCTTCCAAATCAATCCAATGGATGAACCATCCAGTGGATGGAGTGCCAATGTCTTAAAACAAAGAATCGGTATCTGAAGCGGGTCCAGCCAAATTCAATCTGAATTTGTTCCCAATCGGTTGAAATTGATCAGATTCAACCTGAATCCTAGATACACAGTGGGAATCGACCATTCCAATTCGATGAGAATCAGGATCAGCCTAATCCAATTCATTTCATATCGTCCATTTTGGCAGATCTAATTCCCATTTTTGAAATCCGAATTGTTTCACAATTCATGTTTATGAATAAATTGTGTAGTAAGCATGGTATCAAAAATCAGAAGTGGACCATCTTCGAATCGGCATGGACCGATTTGAGTTGGACACAACTATGATTCTAAATTTTGAAATCCTCGTACTTCCAAGAGGGGAGTCATAACCCTTAAGAGGAAGAAGAGACTCGCACAAAGAGTTGACTTGCAAGAATACATGTAGGAACAATCATGAGATTAGTGAAGGTTGATATCATTCTGATATAAATTAAATCGGCTTGAGTTAGATTGTATCCAACAGATCTATCTTTTTTTTTTTTTTAATTAATTTTTATTGTGCTTTTATCCTCAGACCATATATTTGTATTGGGAATTCCGGATTGAAGATCAGTCAAGATCGATGTTATTTCAATTCGACCGATATGGACCAATCCGATCCGAGTTTACAAAAGATGTTCTATTACGCGTCCGTATAATTGTAGTTTTGTAGTTGACCTAACTAAGTTACTAAAAAACCTGATTGGCGTTAACCTAGAATAAAAATAAATAAATAAACCTGAGAGGCTGCCAGACAGTCAGGGAGAACTTGAAAGTCTTTTGGCGGTGCTGAAAGAGGACGAAAGCCAAACTGTCCCACGTTGCCACATGGTTGCATCTTGACCGTTTCCTTGAAATGTCGGAGCATCCTCTATCAAATAACGGGCCATAGTGGGCCCATGGATACCGGTTGCGGATTATTATTTTTTTTTTTGGCATGAAAACCTAACAATGGAGATTTTTATTTATTATTATGAGAAGAAAGAACTTTTAATTAAGAAGAAAGCCGTTGAATACATCCATCCGAAGGAGTTATATACATCCTTTCTTTTATATGTCAACTGAGTCAACAAAAGATCTAAAAGATTTATGTCCAATGTTGGTTTTAAACAAAAAAACTAATTGTTGTCAATGTTTATAAACATTTATAAATATGAAAATCATATTTTTCCTTTTATATAAATAATGATTCATTCAGATAAAAGACATGAATTACACAAGGTTTCACTGTTTATCAAAACAAGAAACCAATGAGTGAAATATGGCAAATCTGTAGTACATGTCATTAACGGAACTTTCCATGATAGGGAATGGACAAAACCAATAACTTCCTTAAAAACTCAACTTTCAATAACATGTGCAAATTTCTCTTTCACGATAAAGAGGGGAGCCACACTTAGCGGCTAAAAGGTTGAGGAAAGGTCAAAAGTTAGCTTGGCACAAAAATCATTGTTACTCCAAGCCTCTGCTACTTCCCACTTCCTTTCTGAGGCATCCTTGAGTCTTGATAGTAACACCCTCATGCATCTCTCACAAATGTCTCCTGCCATTATATAGTCAATCATTAATAATGAACATTACCATTATAGATAAAGCAAACAGCCCATCCACTTATTTTTGGTGTGGTCATAATAAAACAGATCATAATGGGTTTACTAAGGGAGGGGAATTTGTGTTTTTCAATTCGTAGGGATTTTAAGTTGTCCGATTTATCTCGGTGATTTGGTAAAGTATACCGATAAGCCCACCAAGAAGCATGCCTTGTAATTTGATGAGAGTTGAGTTCACTCTCCGAGAAAATGATATTATTTCTATATTATCAAATAAAGTAGCAAAATATAATAAAGGTAGAAAAGAAAAATTCACAACCCTTTCCTGTACTACAGATGCAGGGGTATTAAAGAAATACATGATTAAGAATTGAAAGAACGATGCAGCAATGGAGACTTTATTAAGCCAATTATGACAAAAATCTGTCAACAATCAACAAGAGATTTTCAATAGAGGAGGAGGCCCTAAAGCCAGTAAAAGAGTAAGTTAATGCCCACTTTGCAATTGCACAACTGTGAGGATTTTGTAAATGAAGAACAAAAGATTTTATTGCAGCTATTTAAAAAAGCTATTCATTGCAAGAGGGTCCCGTTATTACAAGCTTTGAAAGGGATAATGAATCGGAGAGACATTGAACTAATGTATAAATGAATCAAAACGAACTTGAGGCATCTAGTGAATATGAGTTTTTTACGTATCACAATTCACCAACTATGTACTGTTGTTTTAATAATATGACTAAGACCTGTCATTATGTGTGACTATCTCCATTATATATATATATATATTTTTTTTTTTTTT
>NC_056569.1:4614241-4645798 GCF_013358625.1 Macadamia integrifolia
TTAGATTCCATATGACATCAGGATATTTTTTTTTTTTTGAGAAATTCTTTTTTTAATCTTGAGAAACTTATCAAGGCATACAATACTGCCCGCTTCGCATGCTTAATAGAAGGATTCTTTCTAAGAAAATTTGTAATTACTATAATCCAATGGGCCGAAACAGCCCAAATCCAAATCAAAACCGCTTTAGTACTGTCATAATTGAAACACAGCCTTAATTCACTTAATTCATTGGTGCAGTTAGTTGTTGGAGTTATGTAAATGAGAAGGCAATAACAAATAGAATTTTCATCTAAAACTAAATAAAACAAAATAAAAGCTTTTGCATAGTTTGTCGCTTCCGCAATCACCGATTGTTGCAGCATTTGGAGCAGAACTAATGTACGAACATGCAGTTAATTATTATGATTAAAAAAAAAAAAAAAAAACATATCCATGTTTCATCACGTCAGCCACTCCTTGGGTCATATAGCACTTTTTCCATACAAAAGTTTTATACGAGATAGTGAACGGTAGTGAAAATTCAACGATCAGGGTACATGTTGAGATCTTTCTAGCCGTTGGATCTTCATTGCAAACAAAGTTATTGAAAATTCAACGATTTAGGTACATGCTGAGATCTTCCTAGCCATTGGATCTTCATTGCTAACAAAGTTAAGATTCTTTCAGCCATCCAATACTTAGGAAACCATTTTGATAAATTGCATAAACATTTTATATTCAAATTCATTCATTTTTTTTTCTCAATTATGTTGGCACTTAGAAAAGGATGAACCAAAAATTCATTCATTATTGGTTATGTTTGGTAGCCAAAGAAAAGAAAAGAAAAAGATACAAAATTGTACTATTTCTTGGTCCAATAATTTCTTTTTGTGCTTGGCATATCTTAAATGAGAGAAGATTCTTTTTTCGAATTTCAAAATTCACTTGAGATTGGTGAAGTTTTCTTTTGCAGTAAAAAAAAAATCTTGTCAAAAACACTGGAAAACACATGAAAAGATAAAAACTTTTCTTTTCTTTTAATGCTAGCTAAATACACATGCTTTTTAAATTTTCTTACCATTTTATTTTTTTTCTATTTTTTTTCATTTCTTTTCTTTTCTTTTTTTTGTTGACTACCAAACACAGCCTTAGAAAAAACTGGAAGGCATTCTAGAAAATAGAGAAAATTGCATTGCCACCCTCTGAACTTTGGTCCTTATTCAATGCCACCCCTTGGACTTTTCGAAACGTCAAAACCACCCCCCTAAAAATTCAAAAAAATTCAAATCGGTCATTGCCGTTAGCCGATCGTGTTAAATGAATGAAAACCTGCTAGTTTTTTTACAATATACCCAAAATACCCCCACCTATTGTGAGAGGACAATATTGCCCTCTCTTTCATTTCTTCTTCTAAATCCATCTCCCATCTCACTTCTCACTCACTCGGTCGAACAAAAAGAAGAAGAAGACGGTACAGTAACCTACACGACTCCGGTGTGTAATTCTCAGGTGAAAAGCTGACCGGCGTGCGAATCTCTTCCCTCCGGTGTGCAAACCTCTTCCCTCCGGCATGCGAACCTCTCCCCCTTCGACGTGTGAACCTCTCCCAAGGTATGTAGGGTTCGGTTTCTTCTTCTTGGGCATTTAAGGTTCTTCTTCCTTGGTTAATTTAGGGTTTATATCCTATGGAATACTGGAGATGGAGATTTTTAATTTTTCAGTTTGGATTGATTAAGTAGTGTAAATCTCTAGAAGATGATAAGATTTCGTTGCCCATGAGAATCATCCCACAATTGGGGTGTTTTTCAGTTCGGATTGATTAATTAGTGTAAATTTCTAGAAGATGATGATGAGATTTCACAACACAGAGAATCATCCCACGATTGGGGTGATGATCTTGCGATATGTGCCCATATGTTGAGATTTTGACCTAATTTTCTTGTATATTTAGATTTGATTTGGCTATTGTTGTTGTTAAATGATTCAGAAAATGAAGGAGCTTATTGAATGTATGAATTGAATTATCTGGATTTGCCTAATCTGTATTTCTGATTCACATGGACAGATTTAAATCCAATATTGGTAGGTAGTTTTGAAAATCTTTTAGAAGTGAGAGGCTCTGTAAGAGGAATCCATATCATATCTATCTATCCCAAATGCTGTTATTATTCACATATGAGGGCAGAATATGAAACTATTGATCATTTTTTGAAAAAAAAAAAAAGAGTTAGAAAAGATCAGTTATTTATGTTAAGTTTGGATTGATGGGTTAATCAGATTAATATGTTATGAGAAAATATATATGGAAAAATATGTGATATTTGAAAAAATGCTATGATTAGGTTCTCTATATTATGCATTGCTATAATTGGTCCTTGATTTTGATTTGAAAATTTCTTTTTTGGATGTATAAATGCTTTGACTTATGTATTATCTGAAATGTTTGATAAAGAGCTTACCATTCTAATATGTTAGCTTGTTTGGGAATGCATTTAGTTTCTCTTCTTAGTTGTCAGTTTCTAATTTCATTCTCAACCTCTACCATGACAAAGTTAACTTATTTGGCAACTTGTGATCCTGAAAGGCCATTCCACATATTGTATTGATGAGTATTAAGTACTATTACTGATTTTCTCTGTTTTCACATCTGATTTTTTTTTAGCAATGAATGTTAAGTGTGCTATTGAATACCATTGGAGTGGGAAGACTGTAGTTAAAATTGTTGATCTAGACTTATATGACTACTTGGACATGGTGTATGACATCTACAATGAACTCATCACACATGTGCCTGTGAGTCACAATGTAGTTTTCAAAGTGAAGTGTATACTACCAAACAATGAGATAAGGGAGGTAATAGATGATCTATCAGTGTATGAGTTGTTTGGTTTGCATAGTTGTGATATGATAAATATATATGTAGATAACATTGTTCACAGCAAGTCTGCAATTGATGAATTTATAGTTAACTGGTTCCCTAGCAGTCTAGTTAATGATAGAGATGGTGAATTTGATGATGAACTTGCTGGACAATGTCAACAGGTCTACAACGATATGGTGCTGGTCCTGGTCAGAGCAAGGGGAAAATTACTGTATGTAGGGCTACTACTTGTGCTAATAGTAGTGAAAGTGGAAGTGCTACTGCTTGTACTATAGCTACTGCTAGGGGAGGTAAAGGTACCAAGACCATTGCAAGGTGTGTGAGCACTACTACTTCTAGTGGAAGAGCTAGTAGCAGAAGTGAAGCTACTAGTAAGAGACTGAGAGTGTCTAATGAGGTTGTCAGGGCTATTAGCAATAGCAATATATGTTCGGATGACTCTATGGTTGGATCTGATGAAGATTGAAAAATTGGCAGCGAAGATGAGTGGGATGATGAAAGTGAAAGAGAAGATGGTCAGAATGATAGTGAATCTACAGATGATGATGGGTATGGAAAAAATGTTGAGGATTCAATTTATGATGACCTATCTGGATATGAATCTGAAGAGTATTATGGCAAATTTGGTAAACAGAACTATGTGGGTGAAGGTGGCAAGGTGAAGATAGCTGAAGGTAATGTATATGGAAGTGTGCAATATTTCAGGGAAGCTTTGAGAGAGAATATGTCACAACCCGTTCACACTGAACCGGCCAGTGACCGAGTGAACACCGGTTAACCCAAACCTGCCAGGATCATCAGATACTGTATTCCACCACAGCATACACACAACTAATATAAACTCATCAGATCAGCGGAAGACTAAGTTTTACCTATGAATAATCCCATAATACTTGATACCCGGATAGTGATATAATAATTATATACATTTGGGCCTGAAGGCATGATATATACACAAAAAGAATAAAATTCAAATATCAAGTACATAAGGAAATCCACCAAAACAATCAGAGTACACAGCTCGGCTTAGTATCAAGGCTAGAGCTCAGCTCGGCATCAAGGAGTGAGCCCAACTCGGCATCACATAGAAGAGCTCAACTCGGCCTCAGAAGTGGAGCTCAGCACGGCCTCAAAGGTGGAGCTCAGCTCGGCCTCAGAACTGCTGTCCCGCAGCACAGCTCTCGCACGAGCAGTCAGCGCCATGTTCTAACTCCTCAGGGGTCCACCAGTCCTCTTCAGGAAACTCGACTGTGGGACCCACCCCATGCTCCTCAGATGTATGACCTGCAAAATCATCTAAAAAGGGGTGTACACGTGGGATGAGCTCACTAGCTCAGTAAGTAGAAAGATGGACCACACAACAGTCCACACATCACAACACATCATATGCTCTACATGCCATGCTATACATTTTAAATCACATCCACCTAAGCAACATTACTAAGTCCTTGGTTTTAGTGCTACTACAACCACAGTGCGCGTATACTCTGGGTACGAGTCGTGAACTCCCTCCCACGATACGCCCATAGGGCTGTCGGAGAAGGCCCACCGTGAGTACTCGGAAAAGTAAAGACAATGCCGTCCATCGGCTCTCAACAGAAATATAAATGACTGAAAATAAAGGTGCTGACTCCAGTAATTTAAAAGCAGTACGATTGGCCCTCTTGAATGTACCATCCGGGTTACCGGTTGTCCTACATGACCCACCGGGCGTTATGTCTAACCGCCACAGTGACCCGACGACCGCGACCACTGCTTCCCCCCAAATGATAACCCAACACCTTAACCCCTGTTGGGAAGGGTTGTAGCACGGGATGGTGAGAATCCTACTACCGCATGCTCCTATATGACAATAGTACGATTGCATAGTACCACCGTGTCCCATTCCACGGGCCACCAATGCATTCGTTTTCAAGCCGACTACGGCATCTAGTCTATCAATGCATCATGCACAATGATGTCCACATTCAACATATAAACATCTCATTCAATTGGCATTTAGAAAGTAAACATAGCACATATGCATAACAAGGTGAGAAATGACCAAACTACATAGCATATTCATGATGGCATGACTAGACTAGATATAATTAAATGAATGCCACACAAATGCCTTGAAACAAGGCCAAACATCCTCTCCCCACTTACCTGTAGCGTACGAGGATTCCCGTTCGATACGGGTGAGATCCGGTGCGAATCGGTAGGATTTGGTGAACCTAACATAATTGAGCGAGGTTAGTACTTCACCATTTTATAATCAAAATTAATGCGATTCGATGATAAAATCATGTTTAGAACATTAAAAGAAGGTCACACGTCTGATTTGGGTTCGATCGGACATAAGGATCACCTTCGGGGCCACACGGGTGGGTCAGACAGGTGGGTAGTCTGGCCCACCGGTCCTACCCACCGGTTGGGACCGGCGGTTAGGGGCCCGCCGGTATGGCCCGTCGGTTGTACCCGCCGGTTGGGCCAGGGGCCCCTGCTAGGACCGGCGGGTAGGGGCCCGCCGGTTGGGCCCGAAGGCCCCCCTGCCTTCTCAGGTGGGTACCCACAGGCAGGTAGGGGCCCACCAGTTGTACCCACTGGTCTTGGCGGAAAACACCCTGTTTATTCCCAACTTTCTCCATTCTTTGGGGATTCAAATGGGGCTTTTCCCCACCCATTCTTCACACCTTCAATGTCCTATAGGATGGTTCTAACCTAGATCTAGGTTAGATTCAAGTGATAGGAAACCATCTTACCTTCTTTGCTCAGGAACGACGTCAAACCCTCCAAATCACTTCAAACTCACAATGCTTCTTCCACCCTGTCAATGTCTCTTCAAATCCTTCAAGATCAACACATAAATCATCTATTAAACCTTAGATTCATCATTTCAAAGGGGATTTACAAGATCTCAAGAAACCATACTCGAATCAAGGGTTTAAAGCTTGAGTATGGTGAATGTTCACAAAACCCAACTTTGCTTACCTCTAACTGTAGATCTAGAGTTGAAGATCACTCTCCGGGCATCGGAATGGGAAGATCAAGTTTCGGCGCCGTTGAAACCTCTCTTTTCTGCCTCTTCCTTCTCTTCCCTTCTTCTTCCCTTTTCTTTTCTCTCTCCTCTTTACTATTCTCACCAACGTACGGGTGACATAAATGGAAAGAAAAGAAAACATAAAGCTACATATATAATTCTTAATTAAGTGAATAGTGCACATGGATGGGTCACTCAGGTGGGTGGGTGCACCCACCTGTCCTACCCACCTGAGGGCCAAAACTTGGGATTTTGACAGGGTTCGGGCCTCGACGCGAACCCCACCCCGGCATACGATGTAGCATACGTATATACCTTAAAATACGGCTACAATACATGCTTTATCCGTACATAGCCTTATGGTAGGTGCATGTACACGGCTTTGGCACTCTCGTCTCTTCTGGCACTGGCTCGGACTTGTCGGGCCAGCCGGTGTTTAAGGTCACCCGAGCCATTATAGCCCATAAGGAACCCGCTCTAATTTCCTCTGGCTCGGTTCCTGCATGGTTAAACTGGTTCAACCGTAAAATTAGACCGGGTTTAAGAAGCGGGGTATTACAGTATATACTATAAGAGGGGTTTGATATTATCAGGCTGAAAAATGAACAAACTAGAGTTATAGTTATATGCAGAGCACCAAATTGTTCATGGAAATTACATGCTTCACCAATATCAGATTGTATCATCTGCATGGTAAAGACATATAACCCAGTTCATACATGTATTAAGGCAACCAAGAACAAGTCTGTACATCTAGATGGATAGCAATGAAACTTCTTCAATAGCTAAAGGTTCAACCAGAAATGAAAATAGAGACCATGGCTGATCACATGCAGAAAACATATGGTCTTCAGTTCCACTACACCAAACCGTATAGGGCACGCATGATTACCCTAGAGATTAATGAAGGAAGTCATTCCACGTCATAAGCAAAATTATCTGCTTATGCTAAGTTGGTACTTCTGAAGGATGTTGGGAGTATTTTTAAGCTCCAGTTTGAGACCAAGAACCGTATATCAGATAATCCGATTTTTAAAATATTGTTTGTCTGTTTTGATGCTTGCAAGAAGGGTTTCTTAAGAGGATGTTGACCTTTCATTGGTCTTGATGGCTACCACCTCAAGGGCCGATATGGAGGGGTTCTGTTGAGTACAATATCTGTTGATGGGAACAATGGTATTTTTCCTAAAGCATATGGTGCAGTTGAAGTTGAGTGTAAGGATAGCTGGATGTGGTTTCTGGATAATTTACGAGATGCTCTACTCGATGACAGTGATGATATGCTCTACTTTTCTTTTTTTTTTTTTTTTTTTCTTTTTTATATGTATTTTCAATTACTCATTTACATGTCCTAACATTTTCCATATGTGTTGTGTAGGGGCTGTCAGTTGTGATTTCCACAATCTTCCCTTATGTTTACTAAAGAATCTGCAGTAGGCATCTATATCAAAACCTGAAGGCAAAGCACCCTGGTATGTTATTGAGACTGCATTTTTGGGCTACCTCACAAGTTCAACTGAACCTCAGTTTCAAAACGAAATGAATAGCATCAAGGAGATTAAGGAAAAGACATACTTGTATTTGCATGAAAATCCTCCGAGGATGTGGTCAAAGCATGCCTTTGATGTAGGAGCAAGGAGTGACCATATCATGAATAATATGTTTGAGTCATTTAATCACTGAGTTGGAGACTTAAGGAACAAACCCATTCTCGCATTGGTTGATCACCTAAGGGTGAAAATAATGGGTAGGCTACATAGAAGGTATGAGAAGGCAACTATGTGGGAGGATAAAGTAACACCAAGGGTTATAGTGAAGTTGAACAAGGTTCAGCAAGAAGCAAGGCATTGTAGGTGTCAGCCGGCAGGTGAAGGTCAATTTGAGGTCTTAGATAAATTTAGAAACAGATTTGTGGTTAATCTGAACAATTAAATATCTGACATATCTAATTGTAGAGTTTGGAAAAGCACTGGTATACCTTGTCTCCATGCTGCAACTCCTATATCATACATAAGGGGATAGTTGGTCAACTATTGTGATCCATTTTTTAATATTGGAAAATACTTGGATACATACAAAGATATAATCCATCCACTTCCAGATTTGGCAGTGTTGAAGGATGATGCTCCTAATGAGAGAGTACTACCACCAAATCTGAAGAGGTTACTAGGTAGACCTCACAAAATCTGGAAAAGAGAAGTAGGAGAAGTACTTCCTTCAGATTTCAGTAAGAGATCATCATCAATTAGGTGTGACATCTGCAAGAAGGAATGACACAATAGGAGGACATGCCCGAGGGTTGGAGATGCTGAGCAGGATGGATGTACTAGTAAAAAGAAGAATACGAAGGTAAATGCAACTCACTTTATTTATTTAGTTGAAACTTGTTTAATAAATATCTCATACTTATTTGTTGTTGTGTAGAAGAAATATAAAGGAGAGAGTGAAGATGAGATCAATACATCTCAACGACTGACTAGATCATATGTATCTATGTCTAGCACAATTGGGTGTTTATAGGACAAGGAAACTGACCAAACAGAAGACTAATCGAGCAAAGAGGACAGCAAGTGAGAGGAAGAAGAAATGAAGCACAAGCAATCTGGATGTTTTAATTTAGAACAAGAAAACAATGTTGTATTAAGTTACTTTTTCTGACTTTAAGACAGTTGGGTGTTTCCTTATGGTTTTGGATGTTTTTTACGGATTTATTTTGTTAAAAACTATTTCTATTTCACACTAGACATGGTTGTATGGATTATGTTATGAATAGGAATTTGAACATGTATTAATGGATATGTTTTGGATGTTTCTTTATGGTATAGGTTGTGATGAAATATGTTGGTTTTCATGTGTGTAATGTTACATGTATTTAATTAAGATATTGTCCATTTAATATTAGACATGGGATATCAATTTGGTATGAGAAAATTACATTGTCAATTTGGAATTATTTATTTACAGGTATTAAATGCCATTTTATAGCCAAAATGCTACCCGTTTACAACCAAAATCCTGCCAGTTTATTTTTGGAACTCATCACAATGCTGACCATCTCTCCATCAAAATGTTGTCCATTCAATTTGAGGGTCATGATTAATCAATAACTTAGTAATAAGAACAGTGAGAATGAACAATTAAACATTATAAAGTCATTTTTTAACACATAGCACTAAACACACCACCACAAGCACACCAATTACAATTTTCATCGTTCCATACGCTTTCTCTAAATGCTTAATTCTTTTCTTCAAGACACGAATTTCTTTTTTCATGTGTTGACTCTGGATTCTTTTACCAACAATTGCTTTTGAATTAGTTGCAAGGGGTGGCAAAAGTCTTGGTGTAGCTATAGGTTCACACCATGAGAAGAATCGACATCCTCTTGCTGCTTCAGGGCAATAGTAGTACAATATGTTTGGGTTCGAACTAGATTCTGAAATTCGCACCAATGCCGTTTTGGGTTCAGGATATTTGCATCTAACATTCACAAACCTTAACCCACTTTGATTGCTATCATTGACACTCGTGGTAGACATCGGTTATCTGCAAATTAAACATGGTAAAAGTGGATTACAATTACTTAGCATCTAGAGTATGAGAAATGCTCAAAATATAGACCCAAAACTCAAACACAGGGAACACAAGTCATAGATCTAGAACAAAGAAAACACTGAAAAAAGCCAAAATGCTGCCCATTTATGGCAAAATGTCAATCACACCGAGCTATAAGACAACTCATAAAAATTATAGCAATCGAAGATACAGGCGAACAATCTGTAAGAAGGGGGGGTGAAGAAAAAGTATAAAACAGTATCCATTCCATGTAAGATCTTGAAGACAAGTCCCTTTAAAATTGGTCATCTTCCACAATTAACACTGACAAATTTTTTATCATACTTTCAAAACCATACAAATCTCAAACAGTGTGCTCTCAAATCCCAATTTTTAAGCCGAAGACACCAACATAAACCCATCTCTCTCCTTCGAGTCCAGTTCCATTAAGAAATACTGAAAAATGAAATAACCAAACCCTAGATTAACCAAGGAAGAAAAACCCTAAATGCCCAAGAAGAAGAAACCGAACCCTACATACCTTGGGAGAGGTTCACACGCCAGAAGGAAGAGGTTTGCACACCAGAGGGAAGAGATTCGCACGCCGGTCAGCTTTCCACCTGAGAATCACACGTCGGAGGGCACGATCGGGTTGCAGGTTACCGTACCGTCTTCTACTTCTTCTTCTTGTTCGACCGAGTGAGTGAGAAGTGAGATGGGAGATGAGAGATGGGTTTAGAAGAAGAAGAAATGAAAGAGAGGGTAATATTGTCCTCTCACAATAGGTGGTGGTATTTTAGGTATATTGTAAAAAAACTAACAAGTTTTCATTTATTTAACACGATCGGCTAACGGTAAAGACAAAGTTGAAATTTTTTGAATTTTTGGGGGGTGGCTTTGATATTTTGAAAAGTCCAGGGGATGACGTTGAATAAGGATCAAAGTTCAGAAGATGATAATGCAATTTTCTCTAGAAAATATATCAAGGGAAATGACACCCTACCCCCTGTGTGCATAAGAAACACTTCCGGTTTGCATTCTTTCAAACCCCCCAAAAAATCAAAAGTAGTTGTTTGTGCAGAGAAACGTACAAACTGGTGGGCTGTCTTCCCGCCATAAACACCACATCATCTCACCCCACCAAATCATTCTCAGTCTCTCCTTGGAATCTTTTAATTTTTTTCCCCTGTTTTATTTAATCTTTTCTTCAATTGGGTAATTGGGTCATCATCCTTTTGGGTTTTCTCTATTTTCTATTTTTTTCTTCAAAAAACCAAAGAAAAAGAAGAGCTTCCCTCAATTTTCTAGAACCTATGCTATAAATAGGGGAGGATGTTTTATTAGGGTTTTTCAAGCTATGAAGCTCTATCCTATTCCACCAGATATAAGTGAGCAGTGGTTTTGGTAAGTGAGATAAGATAATGGTGATAGTATCAGGTCGTCGAGAGATGGTGATGAAGCCTGCGTGGCTTGAAGGGCTAATAGCTGAGACATTCTTTGCTGCTTGTGGGGCCCACGAGAATCAAAGGAAGAACGAGAAGAACATCTTTTGCTTAGAGTGTTGTAGAAGTATCTGCCCTCACTGTGTTCCTTCTCATCGTTCTCATCCTCTCCTTCAGGTAACTAAACAGGAAAAATAAGACCCCATTCTTCTGATCCTTGTTGGTGTTTTGAAGTTGATTTTGGTTCAAGTTCTATACTGGGTATTTATATTATGGTTTGATTCTCTTCATATTATGCTGAATTTTATCTAAAATCTCTAATTCTGTCATTCTCTCTCTCTCTCTCTCTCTCTCTCTTGTTGTTGGTTATTCTTGAACTGGGTTTTCAGTTTTTGGTTTTGATTCCTTGGATTTATTGCAGAATTATGGGGTAGCTCCCTTGAAAATGGCTTGTGGTTGCCTTTGATTGTTTCATTTCTACCCAATTCTGCATTAGATATCTCAAGTCTTCTCATTGGTTGTAAATTTCCATTCCTTAGCATTTCTATGATTTTAATCTAAATATTTTCTTACTCTGTTAGACTATTTTTGCAGTTTTTATCGAACCCTTTTGCTGAATCTTTGTTAATTCTCTGTCCTTTCTGTAGGTGATCTTCTAGTGCAAAAAATTCTCAGCTTTTTTCCATTTCTTCTCTTGGTTTCATGTTTGTTCTTAGTTCTGTTTAATATTTATTGTCTACTTGTTCATGGAAATCTTATCAAGCTGTTTTGCTAGATTCTGTCATCTATTCACCATTAGTTCTTTTCTTATGGGATTATTTCAAGCTACTTGACTCTTTGATCTCTACTTTTGATTTTCCTTCTTAAATTCCCCTCATCTGATATTATTTAGTTTTCCATCTCTGTGATTAATTTCTTTTTTTCTTTTTGGAGAAAGTTTTCAAACCCATTTGCTCCTTCCTTTCTTTTAATGAATTGTTCTTCTGTTTCACCGATTCCCTCTGTTCTTAGTTTGGTTTCTTACTTTCTTTCCATATTATTTGGAAATTTTCCTTTTGCATTTTTTTCTGCAGGGTTCCTTCTTTCCTTCCTGACCTGTATCTTTCAAGCAAAGTGAAAGCTTGACCCAATTTCAAGAACCCCAAAATATTTTCTTCCTTTTTTTTTTTTTACCCCAAAAACTTTTTTTTTTTTTTCCTTAAAAAAAAAAAAAAGTGGGATCGCCATTGATTATTAATATTTTCCTTTTTTTCCTCTTTTTCCTTCACCTAGGTAGGTGTCAAGTTTATAATTAAAAAAAAAAAAAGTTATCAAAAAAAAAGTATTTAATTTTCACCTCCTTGAAATTACCAAATTACCCACTCTTAAGATACTATAAGCTTTTTACTTCTTCTGGGTATTAAAATCTAAAACTTGTTCATTTCCTTAGATAAATTCAATAATCATTTTCTTAATTTATAATTGAATCATCTCTTGGTTAGGCGAGGAGATATGTCTACCATGATGTGGTTAGGTTGGATGATCTAGAGAAGCTCATTGATTGCTCTTATATTCAGGTAAATTTTAAAAAATTGTGTAAGAGAGGGAGGAAAGAATTGTTAGTTATGGGTATTCTAAATTATTTGACTCCTTGTGTACTGTGGACAGCCTTACACCATAAACAGTGCCAAAGTTATATTCTTGAAACAGAGGCCTCAGACTAGACCTTGTAAGGGCTCTGCCAATATCTGCCTCACTTGTGACAGAATACTCCAAGAGCCATTCCATTTCTGTTCTCTATCATGCAAGGTCTATCTCAACTTAACAATTCCTCATTCATTTCTTCTGTTGAAGACTCATATATGCTTTGGTCTGTTGACTTCTCCCATGACCCATTTACCTCTTAAGAAATGAATTTAACTTGTTAAATGTTAACAGTGTATCTCTGCCATACCCAATTGTGTATACCAGCAGTTCTCAATTCTTAATCTGGATCTCGAAAATGGAATCAATGCAGGTCGATCACGTGGTGTTTCAAGGGGGAGATCTGTCAAGTATTCTATACCGGTTCGATGAATCTGATTTGGCGGCCTCACAATTCGAGGGATTACGGATGGACGGCTCTGATCTTCTTGATGATGGTCAAATCACCCGTAACTTCATTCTAGAAGAGGAGGACCCATTACAGTTGATGGGCTCATCTTGCTCTAGCAACACTAGAGACAGCTCTGGCATGTCACAGAATTCAGAGGTGGTGAAGAAGAAGAAGAAAGGGAGTGGTTTCCTCCCTGGCATTGTTCTCTCATTCAGTAGGAGGAAGGGTGCTCCTCAAAGATCACCTCTTTCTTAGTTTAGCAACTTGGAAATTAAAAATAAACTTGAAGATCCTTAATTAACTATTATGTACTAAATGTCTATTAGGGTTAACTTATGATGATATATATCATCTCATCGGCTTCGTTTTGAAGCGATTCTATTACTGAACCTGGGGGCCGGCGAGAGCAAATTCGCCAAGAACTTCTCAACCTGAGGCCATCAATTTTGTTTGGATGTAATAGAATTTGAACATTGTTCAAATTATATAAAGGAATTTTCTTATTGACATCATTAGAAGATGTCAAATAATTTGTAACTTTATTTTTTCGTCCTTCTAATATTATGATAAATTTTTTTCATTTTAAAAATCACATGTGTTTTTGAAAATTATGAAAAATAATAATAACTTTTGTTAATGACATAAGGGTAAATCACTTTCAAATTATGGAGTGTTTTATGTTTGGGAACAAATGTTACACCCGTAGGAAACACTAGTTCAAAACTCTCATTTTAACACAATTAAAAAAGATAAAGGGAGCGCGGTCATTACATAGGGGTAGAGGACAGAATAGACACAACTGTATGAGGGAATAGGGTACACTTTGGATAGAAATCAAATATTATCCCTTCAAATTATTTTGAAAACTCAATCATCACTTAAAATAAATTTTAAGAAGAAAATAAAACGCAATCAAAAGAATCGTGTCATATTTTATATGCACGTATACAAGAATACTAGTACCATACATAAATGATGGGCGAGAGAATGCTTGGCTTGTGTCGTACTCTTTTCCCTTCCAGTGGAAAGACTCTATGCTATTCTTTCTCCTCACCCCCTATCTGTGTGTTCTGACACCTGCTAGTTTTACTTGAAACGAGGGCTGCTTACTCTCCAATTTTATTTTTCTTCCCATTTGAGTTAATAATCAGAAATGAGAATAGTTTCAATTATTTGGGGTTGAATATATGAATCGTCGTCTGCCATTCTGTTCCATATGGGGCTGGGGCTAAGCACAATATTACAGTTTGAGGTACATCTATGGGACCCTGTCTGTCTAATAAAAGGTTCAACCTATAAATTTTCAAGTAAAAAGAAAATGCAAAAAAAAAAATATAATAATAAATAAATAAAAGGACCTGAATAAATCACTGACTATGAATTTTATGGGCTTGTTTTTGTACCCTTTTTTGTCCTTTATCTGACTGGTCAATGGAACACAATAGATTGGAATTGGACTTCTTTTTGTGGAGAATGGGACATTGTGAGAAGGTTGTGGGTGTTGTAAAGCCTTCATGGGAATGGAATGGGTTTGGTTCTTCAAATTTTCGGATTGGAATCAGTGGTAGGACCCCAATTGTACAATAGATGGATGATTTGTACAATCTAATTGAAATGAGTGACTGATATTTTGATACGAGTCAACTGATGATGGGTGGTTGGGAGCAAGAATCCCAAGTTCTAATTAGTTCATAATTTTATCAAGAAAAATATATATTATATCGTTCACCACCAATACCACCGGAGTTTGAAAATAAGGAATTGTTATTTGAATCTGGTCCAGCCGATTTTGGCCTGATTTCATTTTTGAACGGTCGGAATCAACTCGATTCTGTCTGAACTCTAAAACCATATATGAATTACCCGCTTCGGGATGACATGAATCAAGATTGAGCTTGGCCAATTTGCTTGATCCAACATATGATCTCGTTTGATTTGATTAGTTAGTCCAATTTTGATTTTGCAATGTTGGTAAATGGTCTTTTTCTATAATCAATATGGGAGAAGCGTGAAAAAGAGCAATTGTAATTCTGTTATCCATTGTTAGAAAAGCATATCACATTTCACATAAAAAAATTTTTTTCCTTTTATTTAATGGTTTTTTTTTTTCAATTTATCAAAATGTTAAATGTTGGATTTTGATAGCTTGGGATGAAAAAGTTTTACTATTTTTCTAGAAGAAGAGTCCAAAATTCAAATTTTAAATTGATGGAAAAGAACAAACACCCAATTCCCAAAACTTATTAAGTAATTGTTTGTTGGGAGAGGCTCCACGAGGTAGGTACCCAAGAAATGCCAATTACACAACTCAACACAAACTCTGCAATTGTAACGAGGTTAAATTAATGGGCATTTCTTTTTCTTCTCAAACAATAGAAATTTATAATTTTCACACAAACTTTTTACCATAGAGGACAGAGAAAAGTCTTTGAGGTCTATGGTTTTATATATTATGTATATTGGCATGACATGCTAAACAATTCGACATTAAGGAATCAAACCAAGTGGTCTTATCTTTTAAATTTACATTTATTGGGTAAACTTCTAATTCCGAAGCTTAGGGTTATGAAGAGATTGCAGTATCCAAATCTAAGAATTAACATTTAATCCGCCAACTATGCTTGAGTGACTTGGCACCCAAGTTGCTTTGTCGCCAATAAATCATCAATAATAGGGGAGTCCTTTATTATATAAACTAATGCTGCTTTTGGTAGAATTGCTAAACCCCTTTTAAAAAAAAAGTTCAGTATTGGACCGTCTCGACTGGAATTGGAATTGCTAAACCAGTTTTAAAATATATAATTTACGAACATTAGGATAGCCTAGTGGTGGTAGCTTTGGCTTGTAGAGCCTCCACCCAGGGGAGGAGATCGTGGGATCGATCGTACGTATTGTGTGAGTGTGTGTGTGCTTTCTTATTTATTCTGTACGCACTTGTAAGTTGCCCAGATGATTAGGAAAACTGGGAATTGTGTGGATTAGGCACATGGTCTCAGGTTCGATTCTCTATCTGTGCATTTAAAATTTAAGTGAAGATCATGGCGATGGGTTGCTATGCTAGTCTCTCCCCGAGGATTAATCTGGATTAGTCGAAGTGCGCGTAAGCTGGCCCGGACACCTTGATTTAAAAAAAAAAAAATAGAATAAAACGTTTGGTGTCACATTTGGTGTCAACCAAGTGTTTTTCAAAATTTTTTTAAATGAAAAAAAGAAGTAAAATGATGGAATGACAAAACCTTATTCTGTTATTTCGATTTCGTTTCAATTTAAAAAAAAAAAAATTCTCAGATAATCATTTCTAAAACAGATTCACCAAAAACTTTTTTTTTTTTTTCTTCAAATGACATTTTGACACTGAAACATTGAAAATCCTTTGACAAGAAACGTGGTATCTAAATTGAGTAACTACTGAACATAGCCTAACTTATTACAATAAGGCTATGTTTGGCAGCCAAAAGAAGAAAATAAAAGAAAAAAGAATCTAGAAAAGAAAAGAAAAGAAAAGAAAAGAGAAGAAATGGTGAGAAAATAAAAAGAGTGTGTATGTTTAATTACCAAGAGAAGAAAAGAAAAGAAAAGAAAAGAAAAGAAAAAAATTCAAAAAAATAGAGAGGGATAGACACATAGGAAATCATTGTGTAATCATTCATTTTTTGTCTTATTATGTTTTCATATTTTCTCATGTTTTTTTTTGTGTTTTTGGCAAGAAAATTTTTGGAAAAATAAAAGAAAATTTCACAATTTTCAAGGGAAATTTTGAATTTTAAAAGGAAAATCTTCTCATGGGTGAAGACATACCAAGTGCAAAGAAAAATTCTTAATCCAAGAAAAAAAAGTACAAAAATTGTATTTTTTTTTCTTTTATTTTCTTTTCTCTTCATAGTTACCAAACATAGTTGACAAATACTGAAACTGTTCCACCCAAAAAAAAAAAGCTAATGATGGAATATTATATTTTTCTTTTTTTTTTTTCTTTTTTGAAAAAATATTATAGTTCACTTGACATAGTCGCACCTTTTTTTTTTTTTTTTTTTTTGGTAAGGGACATAGTCACACCTAGAAACACCCATTTATTTATCACAATTAAAAGAGACCTTCGTATCATTAACTAATTTTTTTATTTTCACAGATTGACACGAGGCACAACCCTAGAAAAATCAAAATTTCCCTCTACGTTAAGTTACAATTAGGGAGAGGAACCAAGAAGTTGCATTCTCTGTCAAGGACAGTTCCAGCAAAAGGTGTTTTATTACGTGCATTTGGTTCATGGTATCTAATATATAATCATGTGAGTGCTATGATGTGATCAGGACCCTCTAAAAGATAGTCAGATGACTTCACATGGGATGTCATGTCTCAATATATAATAGGATATACCCTACCTTCCCAACTTTTCCCCTTCAACTGAGATTTTGGGACATAAATGTCAAACCTTGCATTATTGGTGAATTGATTTGTGTCATGCATGCATTATAATCTATCGACAAGAAATGGGAAAACAGCAATAATATATGTTATCAAATAGGGAGAAAAAAACAAAAAGAGCCAGGAAAAAAAAAATTAAGAGAGCAAACAAGTGAATTTCCTCTCAAGGATTTTCTTTCGATAGAGTCTTTTCAAGGGTTGAGACAGAGAGTTCCCATCATCACTTCCATGGAATCGAGAGAGAGAGAGAGAGAGAGAGAGAGAGAGAGAGAGAGAGAGAGATTTCTTTCAAGGGTTGTTAAGAGAGAAAGTTTCCATCAAGGGTTGTTAAGAGAGAAAGTTTCCATCATGGGCTCTAAGGAATCGAGAGAGATAGAGAGAGAGATTTCCCATCATGATGGGCTCCATGGGAAGTCCCATGCAGGATTTGCAGTAGTTTCTTAAATGATTATCCCAAGGTGAGAGGGGGAGGGGGAGGGGGGGGGGGGGGGGGGGGTAATAGTAATTGGAGCAATAACCAGCCGACTCGCCATTCAAGGAAGGTATAAGTTCAAGGTCTTACCGTAACAAATTTATTAAGAGATGGGTTTAGTGATTAGGGTTGTTGTTTGTTGGGTTATTGTTTGAGATTTAAAATTTAATCGTAAGCGTATGGATCAATGTAGCTACGGGTCGAACATAGGGAGAGCAGTCATTTTATTTTTTTATTTCTTTTAATAATACGAAAGTGAACCGATTAATGATTGTGATCTAATTCTAATTACCGTCCTAAATATATGTATCTAAAATAACGTCTTAACCATTCGTCATCTAAGAATTTAAAGACGTAAGTCATGTAATTAAAATTAAATAAATAAATAAGTGAAAATAAACAACCCACGCAATTAAAAAAATAAAGGAAAAAAATGCTGAAATAAAAATAAAGTAAAAGAAATGGGAGAAAGCTAGAGAGAGACTCACAAATAGGTTTCTCTACTTAGCCCGAGGGATGCATCATAATATGAGCTTCCCTACTTGACTAGAGAGTCACTCTTACAAGGGTTACTCTACTTGGCTTTAGGGAAAGGGAGACAATTAAAATAAAAGCAATAAATTGATGGTTCTATGGCTAGGAGGGGCAAAGCCAACACATACACTAGCCATGAACCTTGGGGGAAAGGGATAGCAATAATGTAACGACTGAAATTAAAATCCTAAATTAAGAAAGAAAGGGTAGTCAGAAGAGGGAATGAGAGGGGGGAGAGAAGACTACTGAATGAGCCTACTTACTTGAATCAATTCTTGAACTTGAAAAAAAAACTGCTCCACGGCTCGTGATCTTGTCACCTAGATCTAAGCCTAGAACTATAACTTAAAAAATTATAACTCAATTGCATAAATCATAAACATAAAAATGCTGAATAAGAATAAAAGAATGCTTGCATTAATTGAAATAAAAAAAAAAAACTATTACAAAAGTGATTAAAGAAAAGATAAAGAAGAACTAAAACTAAAGAGAGAGCAAGAAAAATAGAGAGAGAGCAACTAAAAAAAACTAGAAGAAGAATGAATTGTCTCCCCTCCTCTTACATGAGTTGTATTTATAGGGAATGGAGAGGTAGGGTAACAAATTTCTCTTTCCTAAAAGAAAGAAACCCACAATTGATAGTAAGATATTTTGAGTTCAAAAGTGCTAAGATGGAGGAGAGAGAATAGAGAAATAAACTTGGAGAAATTTCAAATTTCTCTTTCCTAAAAGAAAGAAACCCACAATTGATAGTAAGATATTTTGAGTTCAAAAGTGCTAAGATGGAGGAGAGAGAATAGAGAAATAAACTTGGAGAAATTTTCTATAATTTTTTTGCTTATTTTCTTTCCTTTTTTTTCTAATTTATTTATCTTCTTTTTCTCCCTCCAAGGGGAGGGAGATTTTCTTCTTACTTTGTGTGATTTGGATAATATTTTGGTGATGATATGGAGGAGAGAGAAGATTTAGACAATCTTTATTTCTCCATTTTGCCCTTAATGCTTTAAGTGAGTGAAAAGCAGAAAATCTTCAACAAAATTCTCTAAAAAAAACAACCATGAGATTCGATCTTGAGACCTCTTGGTGAGAGAGGGAATTTTGCACACCATAGCTCACCAACTACACTAGGTAGTTGTTACCAAAAACGAATCTTCAATCACTTAAGGATGTGGTCCATCGATCTTTGTTGGCATTTGGAGTATTCCTTGTACCTCTGAGACAATTGCAAACCGGCTGGTTCTGCATCTCGGTTCAGTTCTGATCCATTATTCTTTTTCTGGCCTGAAAAGAATAATCATTTGTACGGGTGACCAAACGAATGCGTACTTTTAATTAGACATGTCCATCTTGCTCAAAATTTTGTTCTCTTCGCAACCATGAAAAGAAATAGGACTTCTTTACTTATAAAATTGGAGATATAACGTCCGATAGTCCTTAAGGCCTTGAAAATATAAAACCTGCAAAAAGAGAATAAAACCCAAAGTAGCTCCATTCTAAATATATAAAATGCATGTTTTACTACCCTAGATTTCACACATAAATGTGTTCATCAATTATATATATATATATATATGATATCGTGTTAAAAAAAAAAATGTTATCGTCATCTCCTGTTAAAGAAGTCGCCCACTTCTGCCAACTTTGAAACTTGTAAAGGCTTCTTGTCTGTGTTTCGTTTACTCATCTCAACATATTTCATGTTAGACCCAGTGACAGTAGGTTCATTAGCCCATCAACCATGTAGGCTTCAGCTAAGCCTAAGATCCTCTCTAGAGCCCCATCTCTTCTGATCACATTTGCTCAGAATTTCTGTCTCAGGAGTCAGGCTCCCAATCCCCAGATATAAAAGTCATCTGGATTCAGGTAATCACAAATTCAATTCAGTTCAAGAGATTGATGGGGAAGTGAAATTTCTTTGAAAGAGTTAATTTGCTGTGATATGCAATCTTCAATTTAGTACTTTTATAGAGTTATTTCATTAGAAAAAAACAACTTATATAGATTTTTTTTTTATATTTTTATTTTATGTAATATACTTTTATAGATTTACAATAAAACTCACATTTTATCAAAAAAATAAAAATAAAAATAAAAAAGAAAATTATTTGGTACCACCCCTAAAGTCGAAAATAACTTGGAGTAACTCTCAAAAATAAAAATAATGTCTACCGCATCCCTAATTTATAACACCGTTAACTAAAAATGAGAAATGTCCATTTTTCCTTTATACTTAAACTTTAAATAGAGTTCATTTTCTTCCAAATCATTGCATGGAAGGTCCAAGTATCAATCTACATGTTAGACATTATTTTCCTTCTTGGGTGTTACTCCATGTTATTTTTAATTTTAAGGGTGGTACCAAATAATTTCCCTTATAAGATAAAACTCACATTTAGCTAAATTTCTACTTTTAAGTACGATTTTGCAAAGGAACAAATAAAATAAGTCTGGTACCAAAAAACACAACAAATACCTCAGTTTTTTTTTGGGTTATCTCGGTGAGTTCACATTTCACTTCCGGTCGATAGGCAATCTTTCATTTTTCCAATGATTGATTTGGTCTTTATAGCCAGTATCAAACCACTGCACAACTTGGGTAAATGGGTCCTTAGTCCTTCATTGGGAAGATAAGTTTGCAAGGTTTAGTCTCATCTATTCCCATATCATCCGTCCCTATCCTTCTCTAACCATGTCAGGCTTTGCAAGTGGTGGCATAATTGATAGGAGAAAACCAAAACCACCTCTCTCTCTCTCTCTCTGGTAGGGTTGTTAATTTACAGTGTTTATCAGTTTGGTTTTGATTTGGAATCTATAAAATTGGTAGAAATAAAAACTTATTTTTCAATCGATTGAAATCAGAAATCAAATTAAATCAAAAACTAAAAGCAATCGATAAATCCTATTAATTTCAATATTTCTTTTAAGGTTTTTTTTCGATCACTATGTCTATTGAAGTATAAAATTTCACTATTTTGCTACATGACAGTATATGGGTTAGTCCATATGATTGAAGACTTGACAAGTTTTTCATTAATACAATTTCAGCTTAAAATGAGTAGAGGAATTAGTTAAAGTTACAAAAGATGTCTTTTGTATTTTTATTCATCTCCATTTGAAGTATTCTAATAATTTTAATAAAACTTTGAATCAAGAGCTTGAACAACTTTCCTAGTTTATTTTTGATTAAATTTGATCATTAAGATGTATATGAGGTTCTCTATCACATAGACAAATCCTTGAAATTCTATATGGTAAATAATGAAGTGTAATACATTGTTTGCAAAATGTGTTTAAAACGATGTTCCTCTTTAAATGCAATTTGATAGTTATTTTCCAACAATACAGAAGAAAAGGGTAAAAACAATCTTTTTTTTTTTTTTTTTTTGGTGAGAAAAACAGTCTATTTTTAAGGCATATAAAAATTGGACCAAACCAACCGATTGATATCCTTATATTAGGGATTTAAAAATTAAAATTACATCAGAAAAATTAAAATGTTCAAATCGAAATCAGCCGAGTCCAATTTCAATTTTTACCACTCTAAAAGACTGGAACAGCAGATCCACTCTGAGTTTCTAGGGTTCAGATGGACTCTGATCAATTCCAATAATTTCAATAGATTCCTAACCGATTCCGACCTATCTGAAATAGAATCAATCAGACCAGAATCGATTGGACCCCATTCCTTGTTTTAAAACCCTGACTTACAAAGTCTTGTTTCCACCTCTTTTTGACCATTGGCCCACTTTCTTCCTACCAAATTTTGTTACTGTGGTCCTGTGGCATTGATTTTACTATGTGTTTATACCGTGTCGAGAGAAGGGAGGGTACCCTATTGCCATTTCAACGGTACAGTGCCTTGGCATTTATATACTATAGGGAAATGATGAAAAGGACGAAGGGAAGGGGGTAGAGATCTCTTGGTCCCACTTTGCTATCCTTTTATATCCAAATAAATAGACATTTTTGTCACTCTCTGTGTCCTCTTCTAAGTGGGAGAAAGACTCAACATCAGGTATTCCAGTCTCTATCATTGTCCATTAGCTTGACCATTGGGACTTGTCTTTATCCACTGTTTGACTCCTATTTCATTGCTCTACGACCCCTACCATTGATATTGTGCTTTGGGAACCTCAAAATTCATGCCATATCTTTCTTAATAGATAACATTAAAATTTACCCTTAGCTTGCCAATTCCTTGTTTTGGTATATGAATGATTCTCATGCTAAGCCAATTTAAGCTTGAAGTCTGCACCCCTTCCCCTTCCCCTCCCCTCCCCTCCCCTCCAGATGGAAAAAAAAAACCTAGGGCTGTAAATGATCAGGTATGTAATTGAGTCATTGACTGTCAAAATCCAAATTTAATTAGAATTTTTTTACTATTAATTTTGATATTTATCCAGTTGATAATTTGTTAGTAATGAAACGTATCTTGTAAAACCATCAAGAAGCATGATATGGGAAAAAGGATGCTATCCGCTTACGTTCTTCACGTCAAGACACATGGGGATATGGAGGCATGGCAGGGGCATCTCTTTACAGCCCACTCCAGTTCCCCATGTGTCTGGGCATGTGGAACATAATCAGATAGCGTTCTTTCTCCTTTTTGTCTAGTTACATTTTTGTTTAAGGTTATATTTATATATCTTCAAAAAAAAAAAAAAAAAAAGGTGAAATTTTAGGTCTTTAAATTAAGGTTGTGCTCAATATGTATTATTTGAATGCATTCTCTGATATAGGATGCATTCCTATCATAGAATGAGAAGCTGTTTGGAATGGGTTATTCTTGTTCTTTGCCACAATGCTGAATAGGCTAGATAGCACATTTCAAGATGGGTCACATTATCTAACACATCCATGAATTAGAATATATATCAATCAACCCTTTTTTCTTTCTTCCTCTTTCTTAGTGGGTGTTCTCTGAATGTGTTTTCAACCTGAAATACATAACAAACACAATCTAAATGAAAGATAAAAATCAAATAGAGCCATCGCGAAGTAGCTGGGATTTTTTAGAGAAGTAAATGTTGGAGAATTTAAATTTTGTAATTAACTTGGAAGAAAGGTTCATCCCACCCCCAAAGAGGTTGATACTTAACATTGTTTTGGTGCTGTTTTCACCAATAGCTAGAATAAGTGTACTGGCCTAAAATTTCAAAAAAAAAAAAAAAAAAAAAAAAAAAAAAAGTGATTTAATTCACAATTAAGGCCTGATATACTTCTAGGGCGGCCCATTACTTACAGCAGCACCAACACACAATCATCTTATTGGAGAGCCTCAAGAATGAAGTCAGCAGAGGGTATTCTGTCACTCCAGGTGCAGCAAATCTGATAATAGACAGAAGAATATGGAGCATAGGGGCGCTATTAGTGGCCCATCTCTCAGTTATATGGGTCATGCCACCGACTCCAGCTCCACTACAGATGAGGGAGAGAGACTTGGTTCCTTTCCACTCTGTCCGCTTGTCTGATCTTTCCAGTCATTGGAGAGGAGCAACACCATGGTCCAAATTTTTCAAAAGAACTATTTTTTTTTTCTAATTAATTTTGTAAGAATTATTGAAGAACATTTTGAATTTTAATTCAACTGAATATTGACATAAAAGTAGGTTTGAGCATCAATTGCCAACGGGGTTGGTAGCCTAGAGAAAGGAAGTTCTTGTCCTATATATCACCACTCGAGTCGGCATACCCCATTATAGCTCGTTGATCCTATGAAAATGCTATTTGACATATGGATACACCGGAGGCTATGATCCCTATCATGGAGCACCGCTTTTTTTTTATAGCTTAGTGAAAGGAAGTTCTGGTCCTATATATGACCGTTCGAGTCGGCATACCCCATTATAGCTTGTTGATCCTATGAAAATGCTATTTGACATATGGATAGACCTGGGGCTATGATCCCTATCTTGGAACACCGCTTTTTTTTGGTAGCCTAGTGAAAGGAAGTTCTTGTCCTATATATCACCGCTCGAGTCAACATACCCCATTATAGCTCGTTGATCCTTTGAAAATGCTATTTGACATATAGATAGACCTGGGGCTATGATCCCTTATCATGGAGCACCACTTTTTTTTTAAAGAAAGTAAGTTAACATCAACCTTACTTTGTTTTCCTAGCTAGATTTGTTTGATGTCCTTTCCCATGCCCTCTTATATCCCTTTTAACACTTTCTCCTCCTTGATTATGTGGATCATTTATTATTGAATTCAATTCACTGATGCCCCAATTGGGCTTCAAAAGGTAAAGGGATGATTGGCAGGCCGGCCTAGTTATGGGTGTGTGGATTTTTCAAGTTGTAAATGTAAAATTGGGCTTCATATGTGCCAGATCTAGAAAAGGCCGCATCAGCCCAAGCCCTATGAGCCAATGTAATTTGAGGTTGTTGCAGGCCACCTACAATGAACAATAGGAATCCATGCTTCCATTCCACAAATGCCCTGACAAGAAAAAGGAATAGACAAAGGAGAATCAGATCACTGGTTACGCTCTGCTTGCAACAACTAGGATGATGGTTGAGTTTTGAGAATTGGATCAATCCGGATTGAAACTGGTTGAGGCCAGATATCGATTGTATCAGGTGATCTATTGGTACTTGATACCTGGTTACATCCATGTTGCTGAACTCTTGTTTTACTTTACATTTATATGCTTCTCTATGAACTTTGCTTAATTGACTCAAGATTTAGAATATGGAAGTAGATGGTTCTTTTCTTTTATTAGGCAATACTTGTGTTGTTGTCCATGGTTTAAACTTGAAAACCAAATTCTCTGAAGCACATTTGATTTAAGTAGACTTGAGGACTTCTAAGTTAACTGAACTGAGTGATTGAATGATAAAATTAGGGACAAAGCTTATGGGTGGGAATTTAAAGTGAATTGGTTTGGTTCTAGGAATCCGGTTTGATTTCGATTCTGTCCAAGAGAGTGCTAGTGTGAATAAAAAATTGATTTGGATATAGACTTAGTTTTGAACATTACACCCAAAACTTTGGTTATATCTAGTTTCTGTTTTATTTCCCCGCAGTCTTCTACACATTATGTTGGATTTTTTTTGTTGTGTTATGATTTTGAATCTCTAGATTACATTGTTATTATGACTTTAAACAGTAACCTCAGACTCCAGTTCCATTTTTTTTCTCCGATTAAGGTAATTTAGTGTGCCTTTGCAATTAACATATGTTATAACTAAAGATCTAAGCACCAGATATGACTTAACCGAGTTATAAGTACAGATCTAACCACCTGATATGACCAATTTTGAGTTATTGGTCTTCTCTAATAAAGCTCCATTCCACTTCAACTTGTGTCAAATATGCCTTGCTGATATGGAACTGCATAGCTTTATTTCAGTTCGCTAATTTATAGACTACTCTTAATTTCTATTTTCTGTCCTACACTGTTATTTCAAATCAAAATCAAACCATTACCCCCTATAGGACCATAACCTAACAATGGACAAAGCCAAGTTTAGAAAATCATACAAACCTTTATCAAATGTTTCATATTTTTTGTACCATATTGTCATAAACATAATATGAAGGGTTCTCACACATTGTTTATTGTTATGCCCTCCTATTTTAAGTCTCATCTTCTTTCATAAAAAGAAGCAACACTTAAATGGAAGAAAAGTGAAAATATGTTCGGCAACGAATCTATCTACAACTATGAGATATTGGAGAAAACTAAACGGGTAGAGCTAATCCCACTCTCATCATTAATTAAATATTTAATTACATTTGTTAGATCTGATAGACGCATTTCATTTGGCTCAACAACCAGTCGTTACTTTTCCTGCATGAATTTTAGTTAATATTTTCATACAGATATCCAACCGGAAATGAAATGGATTTGCAATGTCTAATTTGCATCAGTTGCTTTCTCTTATGATATGGTATTCCAATGGTTAAGAGAGTATGAGAGTTGAGAGGAAGTTTAGCACATTCCCTTAGGAGTTAAGATACTAATTAATTTTGAGCAAAATTAATTAATATTTTCTCAAACTTGAAAACCAGATTCTACTGATGCACATTTGATTTGAGTAGACTTGAGGACTTCTAAGTTAACTGAGCAAGTGATTGAATGATAAAATTAGGGACAAAGCTGATGGGTTAGAATTTAAAGTAAATTGGTTTGGTTCTAGGAATTTGGTTTGATTTCGATTATGTCCAGCAGAGTGCTAGTGTGAATCAAAACCGGTCTGGATGCAGATTCAATTTTGAACTTTGCACCAAAAGCCTTGGTCATATCTAGTTTCCATTTTATTTCACCACAAACTAGTAAGTCTCCTACACATTTTGTTGGACTTTGCTACTGTGTTATGATTCTGAATCTCTAGATTACACTGTTATTATTACTCTAAATAGTAACCTCATGCTCCAGTTCCTCCTTTTTTTTTTGGGTGTAGTTAAGATAATCTACTATGCCTTTGCAGTTAACATCTATTATAACTAGAAGGGCTCGAGATTCCAATGAAGAGAGGGGCGAGAAGGAAGAGGTAGAGGTAGGAAGAGAGGGGCGAGAAGGAAGAGACAGAGGTAGGGGTGAGGTGGCGCATGGTAGAAAAAGTTTCAATGGACTACATAGTCAAGAGGGAATATATCTTGATTACGGCAGAGCGAAGGGATAGCTGGGTAGCTAGCCCGAGCGATAGAGCAGGCTGTGTCTCCGGCATTGGTCAGTCAACCTGGCCCTCCCTCTGGTCGGTCGGTTTTGTCTTATGTCAAGAGGGAATATATCTTGATTACGCACCTTATTACCCTCCCATCAACTGGTACTGGATGCAGAAGTGCCTCAGCAGGAAATGAATTAGAAGCTTTGGCCAATGGTCCTAATTCTGAAGAAAGACATTTGGATATTTGAGTCAACTTCTTCATCATAACGGAAAAACTCAGGATGTTTGTAAGGATCATTATCACTCAAATATTATAAATACGGTCTTTTTATCACATCTGGATATCTCTTGGGCATCTTCTTAACGCTAGGATATTCATCATGCGAGACCCAAAAAAACATCAAGATCTTGGCTTACTTTAGACCATTTAAAAAAGGGGTTTAAAAAACAAAAGTGTTCCCATAGCATTTTGGGGACTAAGCTGGATTACAAACTTTAGCCAATACATGAAATTAAGCTATAATTTCAAATATGATTTTGACCATGGATGATAGAATATTTTCGTGGGTTCAATTTCAATATTGGTTGAAATTTTGTAAATTTTACATAAAATTGGCTGATTCCAACTTCAATTCAACTGAATACTAAGAGTAGGTTTGAGCATCAACCACTAACAAGGTTGGTAGTCTAGTGGAATGAAGTCCTTGCTTCATCACTATTCGAGTCGGCTGGTTGTGGGTTTGAATTGGCATGCTCCACTATCGCTTATTGGTCCTACAAAAATGCTACTTACCATATAGGGTTTTGGCCTGGAGGCATGATCACTATCTTGCATGCAGCACCCCTTCTTTTATCAGAAAAAAAAAAAAGTTTGAGCATCACCGAATTGCCATGTCACAAGTATGGTTAGTGATGCATCATGGATGAGAGGGAAAAAAAAAAAAACCATATATAGTGGGAATAATGTTGCATAATCTACCATATTTGACACGTAACTATCTTGTTGGAACTAATTTTCTGATGTCAAAATGCATTAAGGGTGAAAATTTGGCCCTAACCTGAACCCGCCACTGGCCCGGCCAAGATTTTGGACCCTGAGGTTCAGGTTGAAAAACCCCAACCCTGGGTCAAGGTTGGGTTGGGCTCGGGTTGAGGCCTCAGCCCAACCCAACGTGACCCAAGCCGACATGAAATTTAACCCTGAACTTTTATATTAGAATTTAAGGCTCCTATTGGTATTTTATTTTTCTATAATTTTTTAATATATAAGATATGAATGGTAAAAACAGGTCCATCAAGACTAATCCGACCATTACAGAAGTCAAGGTCAACCCAACCTAGCCCAATTCGACTCAACCCTGCCCTGACAGGGTCAATTAGGGTTTGGTTGGGTTGTTATGAACCCGATTGGGCTTGAACATGAACCCGACAAGGTTGAGTTGAGCCTGGATTGAATTTTGAGGACCTAGGATTAAGTTAGAGTTTTAAAAAATCCGGCTCTATTTCACCCCTAGAATGCATTTAGCCTTGTTAATACCAAGTCTTTCTACTTACGATTGGATGAACTGGGCCAAGATGCAAATCTAGCGAAGTCAAATCCTCATAGCATCTCATTGGCAGGTCCATCTTTGTTTTCCTAGCTTGATCTGTTAGATCTCCTTTCCCATGCCCTCTTATATCCCTTTTAACACTTTCTCCTCCTTGATCATGCAGTGGGTCCCTTTTGTACGAATCCCAATTTGCTTACGCCCCAATTGGACTTCAAAGTTAAGGGGTGATTGGCAGGCAGGCCTAATTATGGTTGTTTAAAAGGGGCTTCATATGGGCCAGATCTTGACAAGGCAGCATCAGCCCAAGCCCTTGGAGCCAATGTAATTGAGGTTGTTGCAAACTTGCAGGCCACCTACCATGAACAATAGGACCTCCTGCTTACATTCCACAAATGTCAGGACAGAAAAAAGAAATAGATGAAGGAGGATCAGATGACTAGTTTACGCTCTGCCTGCAAAGGATTTGAGTCCGCAAAAGATGCCAATGCCACGTCGGTAGTTTTGTGAGTTTAGTTTTATTAATTTCATTCGGGGTGGAAAGTTTAGCTCCTTTATTAATGATAATTGCCTAGCATAGTTGGTAATTTGATCACATCTAATAAATTATAATCAGTCGTCCTAGTGTGAATGTTATGCCCGTCATCTACTAGGAGAACATATAGAAGCATAAATAGCGGAGGGACCATGTTATCTTTATGATTCTTTTTCCTTTTATTTTATTAGTTCCTTAGTTAAGGCTCCCTTCACTTGGAGTTCAATTTCAGTTTTTGTTTTATTTATGCAAATTCGTTTTGAGAAAAATATTTTTGTTAAAATATCAAATCATTTGCAAATTCATTTTGAAAAAATAATATTTTTATCAAAATATGGAAGTATTTAGTTACTATGTACAAAATTCTAAGAAAAGCAGGTGGTCATTTCCCCCTCCCATACGTCTTGGCATAGGGGCACATTGCCTTTACTATTCTTTTTCCCTTTATTTGTTAGTTCCTTTGTTGAGGCTCCTTCAGTTGGCCTTCAATTTAAATATATATATATATATATATATTTTTATATATATATATATATATATATATTCATTTTGACAAAAATATTTTTATCAGAATATAAAATCATTTGGTTACTAAGTACAGAATTCTAGAAAGAGAAAGCCTTTGGGGTAGGGTAGTCATTTCATCCTTCCATGTGTCTTGGGGTAAGGGTCACATTGCCTTTTATGAGTTTTTTTCCTTTTTATTTTATTAATTAGTTCGTTAAGGCTACCTTTAATTGGATTTCAATTTCAATTGCTGTTTTATCTATGTAAATTCATTTAGAGAAAAATATTCTTATCAGAATATAAAATTATTTAGTATATATATACAGAATTCTAGAAATCCCATTCTGATTTTTTTTTTTTTTGGGGTAGAAATCTCAGCAGTAATTTACCCACTAATTAATTAGGAAAAAAGAAAACACCCGCTGGTGCAGATACAAACCTAGACACAATAGGTGCAGGAAGACTGTGCTGCTCTAGTACCGAAGATGCTTCTATGCATTCTCTTATATACCTTTGCCAACAGAGTGGCATTCTCTTACTCACTTATTTAATAATAATCAAATGCATGTTAGTTATTAACCCTGAACTTCACCGGGTTACGGATTTATAGAACAATAATGTGAGCAATATAATGCGTCAAAATGAGCTTTTATTAGTACCTATTGTAATGTGGGCTAACGGGTTCTCATGAATTTGTAATGAGTTTGATTCGGTTATGTATATATTATAAATAACCACTATTATTATGTTTTCCTTTTTATGTTTTTATTGGATTGGATTTTATTCCATGCTTTTCGGTTGGTCCGATCGATTTTGATTTCTATCAGTTTCATAAAACATCATATTAAAACCGACCTGATAAGGGTTTGGTCAGTTCAAGACATGGGTTTAGGGGATGGTATCGGTATTGGTATTAGTAACGGTATTCAGATCAGTATTGGATATTGATATCGATCTGGATTAGATCAGATTGGTGGGTATCGATCGGTTTTGCCCTTACTTTTTTTTTTTTAGGTAATAATTTCTTACTATTTTACCCCTGAAATGATATGGATAACCGATTTGGATCGATTAAGGATTGAAGATCGATCTCAGCCAATACTGATCCTATACGACCGATATGAGCCCGATACTTGAAACCATGGTTCAAGATGAACCAGTGGCTTCTCTATGTTTGACGACTCTGACTTTTTTTTTTTTTTTTGGATATATCACTAGAACATTTTCCTTTTAAACACCATAGAACTAAGGGTGTCAATTTGATACCAATACCAAAAACCGATATTGTAATCGACCGTCTAAAACCATACCAAAACGGATCGATGGAATTTTGGTATGGGAAAACATAATCTTTTTTGGTTCGGTTTGGTATCGATATCGGTATTGACCATTTGGTATACCGAACTGAATACCGACACTTGTTGAGAAACTGCCAAAATATTAAAACTTTTTTTTTTTTTTTAATAGAAGCCAAAAGGCTCAAAACGCCAAAAACTCAACTAGTATTCAAAAACCGAGAAACCCAAAGTTATTTATTTAGCTGGTTTAATAGTAATTTTTTGAAAGTTCCAGAATTGTTTCTGTTATGCCTTCCAAACTTATTTATATTCCTTTCCATATTTAGAATCAGTTCTTATGTCTTGTTGCCAAGGATTAAAGTATCGGTATCGGTCGCCGTATCGGTCGGTCAAAATTAAGATACGTATCGGAGGGTATCGTATCGTATCGGAGATACACTAAGATACGTTAAAGATACACACATAAATGGATAGGAAACATTTTTTTAAACACTTTTGCATAAAGAATTTGTTAAAAAAAGCTATTAATAAAATGTATTATGCATAAACACTAAATTGAGGGTATCGTACTAAGAATTCAAGGTCTGTAGTTGTCCCATAAATGTAAAATCCTTGTTCCCAACCTTGATTTCCACTTTAGTTAGAGAGAAATATGGCTGACAGCA
>NC_056569.1:4645898-4664519 GCF_013358625.1 Macadamia integrifolia
ACCTCAATTTTATATTTTTCATAGAGTCGTATCGAGGCATGTCGTATCGTATCGATGTGTATTAGTGGTGTATTGATGCATATCGGTATGTATTGTAGGATATATATCGATACGAAATGATTTAAAAAATTCAATGTATCGTATCGGTGTGTATCGTATCAGCCGACTAAATTTAAGATACGTATCGGAGGGTATCGTATCGGTATCGGAGATACTTAAAACCATGCTTGTTGCCAATTAAACATGCGTGTGTCCAGCGCAAAAATACTTGAAATGTAGGGGGAAAAAAAAATTCTACCTACCAAATACTTACGGGGAATAGAAACACTTAAAACTCTTATTTCTTATTTTCGCATGATTGAAGAGATACCATAAATAGTTTTAGTTTTGCGTATCATATTAGGTATATATGTCCTTAAGACAAAATCAAAATCAAACTAGGAGTCCAATATGGAAACGGCAAATACGGAAACTGCTATAATTAGGAGTTAGGGGAGCGTGCTTGTCTCTTAATTTCGTCCACCTAATAACTTCCGCGCGGAGGCCTTCATAGTTCTTCTATTACTTTTGTCTCTGCCATTGTTTCTTTCTGCTGAACTGTGGAGCTATGGCAACGGTAGCTCGGCAAGTCACCCAACAGCCCAGTCAGTGGTCGGAGCTTCCGGTAGATTTGGTTCTTATGATCGGTGAAAGGTTAAGTCTATATGCGGATTATGTTCGATTTCGCTCAGTGTGCGGCTCATGGTACTCTGCTCTTCCAAAAACTTTGCGTCCCCACCACCAACATGATGATCAATATTTCCCCTTCTTGTTGCTACCTGCTTGTGAGGATGATGATGATAATGATGATGACAGTAGTAGTTGTAGTGTTGGATTGTTGAGTATAGCCGAGAATAGTAAGATTTATCACCTTCGTGGTCTTCCCATCAAGGAGTTTAGAACCATGCACTATGTGGGATCCTCTCATGGGTGGGTGGTTACAGTAGATGAGGCTACTCCTTCCATGTATCTCATCGATCCCTTCAGCAGGACCCAACTCTCACTTCCACCCATCTCCACGTTCCGTCAACAGTGTTGGTACGGCAAAATTTATAAAGAATGCAGCATCCGTGGTGTTTGTAAATTGGGCGAGTCATCATGTGTGCAAAAGGTTGTCTTATCATCAAATCCTTCTTCTTTGTCCTACTCCTCCTCCTCATCATCATCATCCCTATACGTTGCGGCCATAGCCATCTGTGGTATGTATTCAGTATTGGCCTTCTCTAGACCTGAAGACAAGGCTTGGAGTAGTTTTCTCGCCGACAATGATAATGGGGAGCGATATACGGAGGTCTTATTCTACAAGGACATTCTCCATGTCGTCACACGGACCCACTACAGCCATTATATCGAACGCTATCACATAGACGTGGACATTGGTGGTCGTGTTGTTCCAAAGGACGTAGAACGCATAAGACTACCCAAGGGATATAATATTAGATGGAAGAGTTACCTGGTGGAGTCACGTGGGAACTTGCTGATGGTTGCAAGGGAAGTAAAAAAAATTGCTTTATCAAACCCAATTCTCGGTCCGTATGGCAAAAGATTTTTCGAGGAGAAAACAATTGGGTTCAGGGTCTTTAAGCTGTGTCCACCGGGAATAAATAATGGTACTGATGATGAAGGTGGTTATGATGGTGATGAGTATCATGATGATGAGAGGAGGAAGAAGTCTTCAAAGTGGGTGCAAATAAAGAACTTGGGTGACATAGTATTGTTTTTGGGAGTGAACTCCTCCATGTCCCTTTCATGTCATGATTTCCCTCCTGGATATGCTATTAGCAGAGGGAATTGCATCTACTTTACACATCATAATCAGGTCAAGGGTCGTTACCACGTGAATCTGGGTTGGGGTTATGATATAGATGCATTCGGAGATATGGGTGTATTCTATTTGAAAGATGGAAGTATCGAGCCAATATTGCCATTGCAAGGTTGCCCAAGCATACGACACCCACTGCGAAGATTTTTCCCACCACAACCTATTTGGCTTAGTACTCCCACTTAATTTTATTTATTTCTTACATCTGTTCCTTTCTCTCTCTCTCAATCTTTATTTGGTATTTTTTTTTTTTACACAATTTTTTTTTATGCATTTACATAGATATCATGATTGCAACCTTGAGCTCCTCTTGTCAAATTTCATTTATTGTTTCTTTTGTGAAGCTGAAATTTAATTAACTATTGTGCTGCCATTCTACAAGTATTCACTTTCAACATGGGAAGAATTTGAACTTGGAAGTCCTCCTGTTTTGTGGAAAACCACGAGGTGGCCTTTCTCTTACTTCTTTATGTTGGGCACTCAAGCTTGATGATTCCACTTTCATGGTTTTTGGTTTATTTAACTCCAACGTTGGCTAGTCCAACTTTTGACAGGGAAAAAAGCTAACACTATTCTACATCCCTGCTGCAATAAAGTTACTCCAAATTGAGAGTTTGGAATTGCATTTGATGGTGTGTCACCTATCATTGCATAGTTAACTGCATATCACGTTACGTGCTAAAATATCATAGTTTCTTACAAAGTCTAGAGAAGGGTAAACTTACTGTTTTACCCTTCTATGCAACCCCCCCCCCTCTCTCTCCTCCCTGCTCTTCCCTCTATCCCCTTTCTTCCTTGCGAATCGGAATCTCCCCTCTCAGGTAAGCTTTTAGCATTGCCATTGCATGGAAAGTGGTAGCAAGCATGGTGGGTCCTCTATAGGTGACCATATTCAATTTATGAACTACCCAACCATTACCCACTTGGGCAAAAACTAGATCTTTGGAGACGAATTGGGTTAGCTTCAGATAGGGGTGTCAATTCCAATCCTGCATTGGTAGGCCTGATCGAGCCCGACACGTTCATGGCTCGACCTAGATCGGCTTGATTACTAAACATGTCGGACTTTTTTTTTTTTTTTCGGTAAAAAGTCATGTATATTAAAAGAAAAAGATGAAAAAAGAAAAATAGTACATCAGATGAGGAAGGGAGAAATACCCAACACTCACACTAAGAAGAGAGGGAGAAGCAGAAACTCCACCTTCGGCATTGCCATCAGCAGAATAACGCAACTACCCAACTCCACCAAAAACAAAAATCTGGAAAAAGAAGAAATTCCTAGGTGAATCTGAACCTAGGCCGACCCGATGCATCCATGTCTAATTCCATTTGAACCAGAGTTGGCCAAATTGAAATCGGCTCTGACACTTCAAAACGAGCAGCTGACTTTGACAAAAAATCCGCCACTGAATTTGCTTCCCTATAGCAATGCGTTATTTTCCATTCCACATCCTCCAAATAAGAAATACAATTTATCCATCTTTGCCGAGCTATCCATGGACTTTGCCTCTTCTGAAAAATAGTCACAACTGCTACTGAATCACATTCTATCCAGAGCCGTTTCACATTATGCTGCTTAGCTAATTCAATCCCTATCATAAGCGCTAAAAATTCAGCCTCAAAATTTGTGCGAGTTCCTAGAAATTTTCTGAAATTTGCCACTACCTCTGCCTTTTCATTGCGAAGAATTCCCCCTGCTCCAGACTTCCCTGGATTACCAATAGAGCAACCATCCGAATTGATTTTTATCCAACCTGGATTAGGAGGGCACCAGAAAATATTGAACATTTATAAATAGGTAGTACACGGTGCAGCCACTTTGCCCGACGGGTGCCCGACTGACCCGACACATTTACAAGCCCAATCTGAACCTACTCCTTTAAGCCTGAACTAGCCCGACCCCCTTAATACTACTTGTATTTTTTTTTTTTTAATACTATTTGTATTTTGTCCTAAGTGTATGTGATATGTACAATTGAGATTGTGGTAATTGTTATATGAACATTCATCTTTTTTATGCATAGTTTAATTGATTTGAGCTTACTAAACTTGGGTTATGTAGGGATAGTTTAATTGATTTGAGTTTCGTGGGTTAAAGACCAAGTACTTTAGTAATTTAGTTACTTTGTGCATCTTTGGCTTAATGCATTTTAATTATGGGATCTTTTTCTTTGCTATGTCCATCTTTGCCTCATTTTATTAGTATTCCTTTTCAAGGGCATTTAAGAGACCAATTTTAAAGAGGACCCGTTTAAAGTTAAATAGGTCTATAGTCCGGTTAAGGCCTGATTAAGGCTCGTTTATGGTAGCCTGATCAAAGTCCGAGACCGACCGGCCTGATTATTTATCGTACCATGTCCACGTTAGCTAAGCCCGCTTAGCTAAACAGGCGTTCACGGTGCAACCCTAGAAATTGGACGAGCCCGACTAAGCCCGACCGAGACTGGCCCGGCCTGACTGCTTGACACCCCTCCAGATGCTCTGTCGTTGTCGCTTCATGGTCTATGTGGAGGAGATAGTGATTCCCCGGGTGGTAGAGCGCTTGCAGAGCTCGTTTCAGCTTTGGAAGGTCTCCCTTTAAAGCAGAGATCAAGTAGGCAAAGCTTACAGGGTACGAATTTTCGGATTTAGAAAATGAATTGTGGTTACTGGCCGGAAACTGGAGGCTGTTCTAGTTAGTATTGTGGGAACAAAGAGGAGTGTGAAGAGGACTAATGTTAGGAGGAAGGAGATCATGAATTCTTCGATGCCCATTGAAGATAGGTTGCAGGGATTGCAGAGAGCATCTATTTAGAATGAGAAAGGCGGTTGGTGGTAGTTAACTTGTTAATTTTAGAGGGCTTAAAATCAGAGGGAAGAGTGTAGGTGAAATCATAGAAGATAGTTCCTTTATGTTTGTACTTTTCCATTCATTGCTTTGTAATTCTTCTTCCATTCTTTTTATTCGTTTCCACTTTTCATATAGCCTTTAGTTCTCCCTTGTTTTGTTTCGAATCTCTTTCATCCTTTCCTCTTTCAACTTGAAACTATGTAGGGGAGTCATAAACCCTGCGAACAACCTAGGCCGTAGAGTTTCAGCTCAAACCAACTCCCCCTTTAGGAGAATCAGACACCCCCCACCTTTGCTGAAACTACTTCAACCACTAGATTTGGATCGTAGGAGTTGTATCTCCTTTTTCACATATTATTTTGTAGATTGAAGATAACCCACTCAAGACATTGCTTCTTTGGCTTCTCCTTCCTTCTAGACTTCATTGTTAAGTCTTTTTAAGAGAAAAATGGGTAAAATGATGGGAATATCTATCTATATAGGTAGACATAACAGTGTCAAAAGAGTCTTTTTCATTTCTAAACTAACAGGGTTGAGCTTTAGGGTACATTTTATGTTTTAGGAAAATTAAGATGGTATAACATATAAGGCCTATAAGTAGAGGTAATACAATATAATTTTCCACGATAATATTATAATTATCTCATGGAAGACAATGCACGCTATCTTGAGGTACTAAATTAAGAAGAATAATTAGAACTCGGCCAGGGATTGGGTACGTGCCCGTGCAGTCTTTCTTATTTCATACGTCTTAATGTCACTTGGAAGTTCAATATTGAAGGTTATGTTTGGTTGCAAGGGGAATTAAAGAGAAGGGAAGTGAAATTTTCATACTTAAAAAAGAAATATATGTAATCATTATCCCATGTGACTATATCATTACTTCAAATTATTCTATATTTGGTTATAATATTTCACTTTACTTTGCATCCAAAACCCTTTGTTATAATATGTAAAATAAAAATTACATGTAAAATGTATCATTACCAAATATGGTTAAAAAAACTCAAGTAGTTTATATAATCACATTGAATCACATGGGTAATGATTATAAACATTCATTTTTTAAGTATGAAAATTTCACTTTCCTTCCCTTTCAATTCCCCTTGCAAGCAAACGGAGCTGAAATGCGTATATATCAGAATGCCTTTGCACTACTGGCAAAGCCTTTATCTGGAATAGTCTTTCTTGTTAATTTTTAAATTTTTGGTGAATTTTATGTGATAATGCATACATTCTACAATTTTATTTTTTGGAAAAGGATTGGATCGTTTGTATTAACATCTAATAACCAAGCCAATATAGCGAGAAGGGATATAAGGAGAATTCAACTTTGGTATGTCAATACCATTTATTAGAAAATGGATGTATTGCTCATACAATCATCTAGTCATATAGCTGAGCATCCAACATATGTTCTACTTTTTTCCATTACATAGATGAAGAGGGGTACTCGGAAGCAAAAGGGACGAGTGTTGGATGTTGATCAACCACACAACCAGGTGATCGTATGAGCAGTGGATCCAATCTCCCCCTCATACGGGCCGCATCTTTAACAATGAGAGAAGCAAAAGTTGATGTGTTCATTTTTTCCTTATTTTTGGGAGAATTTTTCCTACCCCCAACTCTCTTTTCCCTCCTCGGCTTCTCTCATGAAATGACTTCTCTTGCTTCCTGTTTAATTGAGCTGATGGGACATGTTTTAAGAGGATCAAAACTTGAAAATGATGGTAATAAATACGATCAAATATTTTGAAAACGAAAAAAAAAATGGCAATATGGGTTTTAAACATTTGAATTAAAAAATTCAAGATTAAAAAAAAAATTGCAATATTCATACATGATACAATGAATTTGAGCCTATTGAGATCCGATTGATAAATACTTACAAAAATAAGTGGAAAATTTATTGAGCATAGACTAAAATCAAATGCATATTCAACTTTTCATATGTAGTGAATGCATTAAAATTCTTAATCCCCCCGCAAAAAAAAAAAAGCTTAAAATAAAATTGAAAAAAAAAAAAAAAACCTAAAAGGTAACGTAACCCCTATACTTAGATAAGGTGTGTTGGCGATGTGTTTTACCGGGAACAGAAAGAAGTTTGTTTTTTAAACCATTGAATGAACAAACAAAACGCCTTTTGGGTGTTCTTACAATTTAGATATTTTTCTTGTTGATTTATTTTGTAAAAATATAAAAATAAATCAGACATATCAAATGTATTTCTGTTTTTTTATAAACAGCACCTAAATGTCCAACTCTATAAAATAAACGCAGTACCTGAGTCACCTCCTTACACTTTCACCATAACAAGTTCCAAGGGCCTGGCTCTTTCCTGATAGAGTAGTCTAGTAAATCAAAAGTTTTATACAGTGCCTTTTCAATTTAAAAAAAAAATAAAATAAAATAAACTCGTATTAATCATGTTTTATACGGTTACTGAAGTCGTGACTGTTTTTCACCAACTCTTTGAAGATAGTTTGGCAGTATCGCCTATTTTTTACACTTCGAAGACAGTTCAGGTCCTTCGGGAGTTTTGCGTATAAAACTGGAAAATATACTATTCACATTTTAATTGACAAAGTTTGATTTCAACCTGATGCGGCAAAAATTGACCAGACGATCTTCCTTGTAGTTCCTGGTGCTTTGGCCGACCTGCACAGAAGAGATGATAGGGAAGAGCTGGGCAGATCGATGAGGGACTCTCTGTTGCCTAAGTCAGATCTTTCCACAACAGATGCTCAAGAGAGCTTTTCCAGTAAGAAAAGTGAGTGATCGATATCCCATGATAGATGCTTACCTTGGTATTTATAGGCTGCTCATAGAGGGAGAGTGGGAGACAATTGTGAAGAGTCCTGTTTAGGTGTGGAGTCCACAAGGGGAGTGGCTCTGTGATTCTGGGAATATTCCAGGGGAATATTTCCCTCTCATCTCGGAAAGGCCAACCGTGTGAGGGATAGACGTTTATGATGACGTGTAGTGGATAAAGTCCTGTCATTCTGAATAGAGATTACGTTCCTTGAATGTAGGGGTGGATGAAAACACGTCTCTGGAAACCTTGTTGTTGATGTCGGGCTAAGGTGGCAGCATAGCCTGATGGTGGCTGAGGTGGAAGTACGGCCTGATGAGGCAGAAGTGGCAACACGGCCTGATGGAGGCCTAGGAGGCAGCACGGCCTGATGGAAGCCGAAGTGGCAGCACGGTTGATGGATGACCGAGGTAGTAGCACAGCCTGATGGAGGGCAGAGGTGGTAGCACGGCATGATAGAGGATCGAGGTGGAAGCATGGCATGATGGAGGACCAAGGTGGAAGCACGGCCTGATGGAGGCCGAGGTGGTAGGTCAGTCCTGTTAAGGTTTGCATACTCTTTAGCCGTGCTGAGGAAGGGGACATATTTTGCCTCATCACAACAAAAAATAAATAAACAAAGGTTTATTGGAGCAAAGCTAGCGGCGTCTCTCTTTTTTATTTATAGAAAATATCATATTCTCGTATAAGGAAACAAATAAGTAATTTACAAAGAAAATAAACCCATTGTGAAAACTAACCGATCAGATTTAATTGAACCGATTTGATTAGGGTATTCATTAACATTTAATCCGAATCCATTCGTGACCCATTACATGTCACAAGCTACAAAATTTTTCCCATAAAAGGAACCTATTTCATGAAATCAACCACCTCAGTAATTCTATCAAATAAAAAAAAAAAAAAAAACCACTTCAGTAACGGTAAAATGGGAAATCTTTGTAACAACCAGGTCATATCCCAGAATAGAACCTGATGAGGGTATTTCTTCCCAACCACGGCACTGGAAGGGATCGTCCTGATTACCTCGGCATCTCATCAGGCCATGCTCCCACCTCGTCCCTCCATCAGGCCATGCTACCACCTCGGCCCTTCATCAGGCTGTGCTACCACCTCGGCCCTACATCAGGCCGTGCTTTCACCTCAGCCCTACATCAGGCCGTGCTTCCACCTCGGTCCTCCATCAGGCCGTGGTGCCACCTTAGCATCTCATCAGGCCGTGCTGCACCTCAGCCCTTCATCAGGCCATACTTCCCCCTCTGCCCTCCATCAGAGCGTTCTACAAAATCAGCATCTCATCAGGCCATGCTACCACCTCGGCCCTCCATCAGGCCGTGCTGCCACCGACAGGCTGTGCTGCCACCTTTGCATCTCATCAGGCCGTGCTTTCACCTTGGCATCTCATCAGGCCGTGTTTACACCTCTATCCTTCATCATTCAATGATGCCACCTCGGCCCCTTCTCATACCAACAAGTCACCTCGGCTCGGCTGAACTATCACCTGGCTTGGCACAGTCAAGTAAGGCACCCAGAAACGTGCTCTCTTCCACTCCTACATTCAAGGAACGTAATCCCTGATCACGGGGGTAGGACTCTATCCACTACGCGTCATCAGAGGCATCCACCCCTCTCATGACTTGCACCTCCGAGATCAATAGGGAATATTCCCAGAATATGCCTTAGAACCCGAAATATTCCCAGAATCATGGTGCCACTCCCCTCAAGGACTATACACCTAAATAGGACTCTCCACAAATTCCCTTGCTTTTCTCTCCATCAGTAGCCTATAAATACCAAGGTAAGGCTCCATCATGGGGGATCGATCAATCACTTCTTTCACTGGAAAAGCTCTATTGAGCATCTGCTGTGGAAAGATCTGACTTAGGCATTGGAGAGTCCCTTGTCGGGTCAGCCCAGCTCTTCCCTGTCATCTATTATGTGCAGGTCGACTAAAGCATCAGGAACTGCAGGGAAGATCATCCGATCAATTTCTACTGCATTAGAACCCATTAAAAATAGGATTCTAACTAGAATATGCTTAAAACCACAAATCATCATGAAAGAAGTATTGATGTAAATGAATCATAAAGTAATACTTTCCGAAGTGTCTCAGAGAAAATCATGAATAGAAAAAAATTAATAAAAGAATCTACTTTTCCGCTTTGCAAAGCATATGCAACTATATAGAAACAAGTCATTTGCATTTGGAGTACTGATCAGCAAACCTAGAGATGCAAACATAATGATCAATGTACCCAACCCCAAAAACAAGTCAGTCCACACAATGTGTCTTTACTCCACTCACCCAACTTTTTAACTCTCCCAGTCTTTCTCTCTCTTACTTTTCCCATTCAATGACTACAATTTCTCACCTTTCCTTTCTTCTTTTCCCATCTCCTGAGAGGAGATAGGATCCGCTGTTCGTCGATTAGGTGATCATCATACGAGTCAGCATTCAATACCTGTCCCACCTTCTACCATTAAAAGAAAAAATATATAAAAAATATTTTTTAAAACAAAACGGATAGAGTACGAACAGCTGATCTGTTTTCTCCCTTAGATTGATTGCTCCAACCAACGTGATGATCTGTTCACCTCCATTCATGCCTTCACTCTGACTTCTCAATTAGAACTCCTTAGGTTACGTGGCATGAATCTGGCACCATTAGTTTTTTATTCTCTATTCCCCTTCTCCCCACTTTCTCTATGTCTTATCTTTCCTGTCTTTGTCTTGATACTCTTGCTGCTCGTTGATTGAAACCAAAAGGCCACTCTCTTCTCACCATGCTATTCGCCCTCTCTTCACCTCCATTCTCCCTTCTTCTTCTAATCCCTCTGCCTTCAGATTTCTCAAACCGTCCTCGAACTTGTGATTCTTTGGCTCGATTGGTTTGGGGTATCCGTCTACTTGGACTCCCTGAAGAAGACCCTCTCACTCGCCAATGCACTAAGTCTCCAGTTCCCCTTTTCAGTGCCTTTGTCAGCCTTCCCAATCTCGCCGTGACCAGCTTTGCAGCTTCCTCTCTGACCTGTGGTCTCTGATGGGTGCAAAGTTCATTGCTTGCTTCGAGAAAGGCTTCTTCTGTGCCGAGTTTCCTCAGAGGAAGAATAGAATCAGATGCTTACACTAGCTCCATGGTGGTTTACTAGGAACTTGCTCCAAGTGGGGGTGTTCGAGTTGGACACCAAGAACTCCATCAATGAACTTGACTGCGTCCCTTTGTAGATTCATGTGTTGGATATACCTTCGGCCTGCTTCAACCCGGTCTCCATCAAAGCTATTGTTTCTGGTGTGGGGCGCGTCATCCAGATCAACCTTAACTTTGTCTCTCAGGGTCTGGCCCTTGGTACTACTCGTGTCAAAATTCCCTTTAAGGAAAGCAAGGTCGTATGCCTTACTTTGTACATCCGTAACGCCAAAGATGAGATCTTCCCAGTCCGTTTCAAGTATGAACTGTTTACTTTCTACTCATACTGCGGCAAAATTACCCATCCGACTCAGTCTTGCGATAGCTTGAAGTGTGCCTCCAAAGAAGCTCATGTCGTCCCAAAGCCTTTCTCTTCAGCAACCGTCACACCTTCAATGATCAATGGCACCCGGGTGACCCCTTTGAGTAATACCCTCTGCCCCCTTCGGTTTTCCTTACTGTCTCCTCTGCCCCCTTACCCTCTTCTAGTGGCGTTGAGGCACAACCTCTCCCTCCTTTTCTTCTATTATCCCTCCACCATCCCCACCCCCACCAATTTCCATCCCTCCCCCATCACCGGTACTGTAACCGATTGCCGCCTCAGTGGCTCTCTTTTCTGTTCCGTCCCCCACCCCTACTGATGACATCTTTAACTCCATAGCCCTGTCTTATCCGGAATAACTACCCGAGGCTCTTCCTTACCCCCAAGTACTGCCCTACCCTCTTCCGACACTGACATCGACATCGAGTCTCTTCCTTGAGGTTCACAATATGGGTGGATCTTCTGGTTTTTAGTTTATGGATACCCCTAGCATTACTCCAATCACTACTGAAGTGGTTCACTCCACCCTTGCTCGGCCCCTGTCCCTTACACCGAGCCTCTTGCCTTTGGACCCAAACCCCCACGACGACGATATTCCTTTCTTATGCTTTCACCGCCCAAAGAACATCACCATTCATAAGTGTTGCTGTCGAAAATCTGTATGAGCTGATCCTGCACAAGCACAGAAGGCAGAGGCCCGATGGTATTTTTGGGATTAGTCCTCCAATGCCCAAGTTAGAGATCGGCAGAACAGTTTTTCATAGGAGTAATGGTGTGGGTCTATTTTTACTTACCTCTCCCCTCCTCTTCGGTTCTCTCTTATAGTGCTTGGGGTTTAGGGTTTCCTTTTTTCCTTTCTGAGTCCAACTCGAATATGTCCTATCCCTCTCGTGTTCTTACCTGATTAGGCAATTAGTTTGGCTGTATACGCAGCCCCCTTACTTCCGCTAGGAGGCTCTACCTATGGGAGTAATCATGGCTTTCATCATTTTCTTTCCCATTCATGTGTCCCTTAGGCCTTATTCCTTCGGCCTCGGCTTTTGTGCCGTCCACGACCAAGACCTTCGGTCGGGTCAGCTGGGCCTTAGCCGGAGCCCCCAATCGAGGTGATAACCTTCGATCAGGTCCGCTCGGCCTTTGCCTGAGCCCCCAACTGAGGTAGTGACCTTCGATCAGGGCGGCTCGGCCTTTGAATGACCTCCCAACCGAGGTGCTGACGTTGGGTAAGGTCATCTTGGCCTTAGACCAGAGACCCAAACCAAGGTTACCTTCGGTCAGGTCTTCTCGGCCTTAGCCTGAGTCCCCAACCGAGGTGGTGACCTTTGGACAGGTCTGCTCGGCCTTTGCCTGAGCTTCCAACCGAGGTAAGAACCTTCTATCAGGTCCGATTGGCCATGGTCTGAGTTCTAAATCGAAGTAAGGACCTTCGTTCAGGTCAACTCAGCCTTTGTCGGAGTCCCCAACCGAGGTGTTGACCTTAGGTCAAGTTAGCTCGACCTTAAGGCCTTCGGCCAGGACTGCTCGGCCTATGCCTGAGCTCCCAATCGAGGTAAGGACCTTTGGTAAGGTCCACTCGGCCATGGTTTAAGCCATCGACAGAAGTAAGGACATTCGGTCAGGTCAGATCGGATTTAGCCCGAGCACCATCGAGCTTGACCTTGGGTCAGGTCAGCTCGGTCTTAACCCAGAGCCCCCAACCAAGATGGCTTTCGGTCAGGTCTGCTTGGCCTTTAGCCTGAGCCCCCAACAGAGGTAGTGACCTTCGGTCAGGTCTGCTCGGCCTTTGCCTGAGCTCCTAACCGAGGTATGGACCTTGGGTCAGGTCCGCTCGGCCATGGTCTGAGCCCCCGGCCGAAGTAAAGATCTTGTGTCAGATCAGCTCAGCCTTAGCCAGAGCACCCAATCGAGGTGGCAACATGGTCATGTCAGCTCGGCCTTAGCCCAGAATCCCCAACCCATGTGGCCTTTGGTCAGATCTGCTCGGCCTTAGCCTGAGCCCCCAACCGAAGTGGTGATGTTATGTCAGGTCAGCTCGACACTAGCCCGAGCCTAAAAAATGAGAAATTGACTTTTCAGGTCAGCTCGGTATTAGCCCAGAGCCCGCAACAGAGGTGGCTTCGGTCGTCTGCTCGGCCTTAGCCTGAGCCCCCAACCAAGGTGGTGACCTTCGGTAAGGACCTTCAGTCTGGTCCACTTGGCCATGGTTGGAGCTTCCGACAGAAGTAAGGACCTTCGATCAGGTCCCCAACCGAGGTGTTGACCTTAGGTCAGGTCAGCTCGGCCTAAAGATTGTCGTGGGCACATCATGGCCAGATGATGGCCGAGGTGACAGCATGGCCTGAAGGAGGGCCGAGGTGGAAGCATGGCCTGAAGGATGGCCGAGGTGTAGCATTGGTCAGGACGATCCCTGCGCTTGGTGTAGCCCAGCTCTCACCCTGTCGTTACTTTTTTTTTTTAACGACAATCAACTCCAAGCACGGACTGTCATAGGGCTTCGACTTCGCAGGTAACGGTAGGAAAGCCGAGGTAATGCCTACTGCCAGGAAGTTGATCATGACTGTTACCTGGCGGTCTCCGGTGCCAGCTCATACTGGCAACTCAACCGATCCCTCAACATTGACCGGGGCGTTGAAGAATCCTTGCAACGGGTGTTCAACCTTCTTCATCTTTCCCTTATCCAGGCCCATCTTCTGGAAAGCTTCAAGGAACAGGATATCAGCTGAACTGCCGTTATCCAAGAAGATCCTTTTTACTTTGCAATCGGCTATGGTCAAGGTGATTACTAGGGCATCATCATGTGGCGTGTGCACCCCTTCCAGGTCGTCATCAGAGAAGGAAATAACCTTCCCTATCTTCGCCTTCTTGTGCGACCATTCAGCCACATGCATGCTTTGTGCATAGGCTTTTGCTTTTCTGGCCAAGGTTGAACTTTCTCCAGTGGCTAGGCCTCCACAAATTGTCGCTATAACCCTAGTTGGGCTTTTATGATCGTCCCGAAGGTGATGGTCAGCTTTCTCAGGTGTCCGGTCTCTTTGCCGTTCTTGATTGCCTCTGCAGGTTGGCCGCCTCCTTTTATGGTGGCCTCTGCCGTCTCTTCGGCGGTTATCCCTACGGTCATTACTGTCATGGGCATCCTCCTTTTCATAGTCTACGAATCGGCCTAGATACCCTCTTCGGATCATTCCTTCTATTTCCCCCTTCAAATGCCAACAATCTTCAGTGTCGTGGCTATGGTCCTTGTGAAAGTGGTAATATTTGTCCATATTGCATCTCTCAGGGTGTCGTCCCATCCTCCCTAGCCACTTCATAGCTCTGGCATATGGGGAGTCCTTTATTTGTCTTAGCACATCTATTCGTTTCCGGTTCAGGGGCGTGTATTTCTCGAACTTCAGTGGACTGGGTGCCCAACCACGTTCAGACTTTCATCTTTTGCCCTCTTCGGAAGGTATGCCGTTGCCTCATGAGATCCTTTTCCTCCCATCTTCTCTTCAGCTTCTTCATCGGCTTGAAGGGTTTTTTCTATCTGGGTGTACTTATCACACCAAGCCCTCAACTAGGCTAGGTTCCTTGGTGTATGCTTCGCCAAAGACATTTTTAGCTCTTTATCCTTGACGCCTCCCAGCAGGGTCGTGAACTCTTCTTTCGGGTCCAGACCTCTAATAGTGATCTTCTCTTACTTGAAGCGCTTCATGTAGTTTCGCAGCGACTCTCCTTTATGTTTTTTTATGTTGGTCAGGGGTTGGCTACTAGAGAATCCCTTCATGAAGAAGTAACTCAAATCGCTGAAGTTGTGGATCGATTTCGTCAGCAAGCGGTTATACCATAACCTTGCTACTCCTCTGAACGTCAAAGGCAGGGCTTGACACGATGTTTTTCGAGACTCGATAGAACTACATCGCAGCCTTAAGCCTTCTAGATGATCGACGGGGTCTCCAGACCCGTCATCGGTATCATATTTAGGCAGACGAAAATCAATCAGGAGCGAGTCCTTTATGACTTTATCAGATAGAGCCTTGTCATTCGTGAGGTTTGGCTCGTGAGTTCCCTTCTGGTTTTTTGCTACCTTCCGGATCTCGTCCTTCAGATCTAGGATCATCTGCTTTAACCTGAGTCACGTAACTGTTTGTCCCCTTGGCGTGATTCATCATGCTCAGCTCTCATGACGCGATGCGGTCTTTGGGAGGGGGCTTTCCCTCATTGCTCGATTTCGAGGATTTCAGCAGGATCTTATCGATCCTAAGCTCCTTTGGTCCTCGTCTTGTTGTCGCTCTGGCTGGACATGGGAGCCTCGTGCTACTCCACTGGTCTTATGAGAAGGCTTTGAAGAACTCTTCCATTGTCTCGGCCATTCGGTCATACTTCTCCTGAAGGGCGTCGAACTGCTCCGTCGTCACATATTCTTGCACCCTAAGAGGGGGAGGATCGTTATCCCTATGCACCGGATGTTGGGTCGAGCCTTGGTCCCTCACGAAACCTTCCTGGTCGCTGTTTCTCTGTTCTGCCCTGATGTTCGTCGAGGGAGGGAGCCCTCCTGATGGTTCCTCCTCATCCATGTTTATGCTCTACCCTCCTCTTGTTTTCTTACGATTATAAGTTTTCCCCACTATTACTGTCATTCCCACAGACAGCGCCAATCTGTTGCTGTCGAAAATTCATATGAGTTGATCCTACACAAGCACAGAAGGCAGAGGCCCGAAGGTATCTCCAGGATTAGTCCTCCAATGCCCAAGTTAGAGACCGGTAGAACAATTTTTCACAGGAGTAATGGTGTGGGTCTATTTTTACTGACCTCTCCCCTCCTCTCCGGCTCTCTCTTATAGTGCTTGGGGTTTGGGGTTTCCTTTTTCCCTTTCTGAGTCCTACTCGAATATGTCCTATCCCCCTCGTGGGGAATGTTCTCTTCACGTGGTTTACGTGGTTAGAATCCTTGCGGCCTCTATCAGGTGAGCGGCACATGTCCTTCCCTTAGATACCACATGTTCTTACCTGACTGGGCAATTAGTTTGGCCGTATCAACTAGTATAACTTTCGGGGTGACTCCTTCTCTCCTGGTCTTCAACAAACCCACCTTGAGACGCTTGCTCATCCTCCTGTGCCACATGCAACCATGCCAATCAAACGTAGAAGGAGCTCTACCACAGACTCTGGTGATTCGGAGGAAGTCATTGGCCTTCTCCAGAGGTCCCTAGCTCAAATAACTAACCCTTATGATCTCCTCCAGAAAATCAAGGTCGCGATTCGAGTGAAGGAAGCTGAGCAAGTCCCTCTCCCCTATTGGGTTGACAGTCCCGATCTTTTCAACTCAGGGGAAGGCATGAGCCATGGCAATATTCTGGAGCAGTCTCAAAGGGAACGTGTAATTGTATCTTGCTCTACTCTTGATTCTGTCATTTTCCTTTCCACTTTCTATTGTGTGTTGCTTGGTTTATTCATCTCTTGGTTCAAATTACACACTTGATATCTCTTGTGCCAATTCATCTCTAGGTTTGTTTGGTATGTGCTTCTGTTTGATTGTCTCTGTTAATTGTCTTTGCTATTTTTCTGATCTCTTGTCTTGGGTTTTATTGTCCTATTGTGTCTCTTACTATTTGTATCTTATATTTTTCTTCCTTTCGTTTGTACCTTATATCATTTTTTTTCTTGCATTCTTGCATGCATCTATCTCCTCGGTTACTTTGTTTTTTTGTCTGTTACTTGTATGCTCTATATGGTCATCTGGTTTTTGTGGCCTTTTTTGCTTTTCTACATCATGTCTTGGTGTTACAATTTACTTCACTGGAATGTGCGTGGACTGCATAGAAAACTCACCAAAAACTGCCTCCTTCCCATGGTCAGCGACTCAAACCGGATATTATTTTCTTATGTGAAACTAAGATCACATACCATGCCTCCTTTAAATTACCCCTTTGTTTCAACTCTTTTGATCTCTCAGTCTTCTGTGATAGTTGGGGTATTAAAGGTTTTAAAGGGGGTTTATGGCTTCTCATTTCTAAGGCAATTCCCTTTACCCACACCCATATGGACCCTGATTTCATTGACGTGGAACTTACATCCTCTTGTGGCCCCTGGATACTCATTTGTCTTTATACCCCTCCTGCTTTGCATCGTAAGGACTGTTGGGATAGATTAGCCTCCTATATAACCTCCCTTTCATTACCTTTTCTTCTAATACAAGATTTCAATGAAATCTTGTCCACACTTGACAAATTTGGGGGCTCCTCCTTTTCATCGTCTTCTTCCTCTGTTTCTCTGGAACTCTTGATCTCTACCAACATGCTCAATGAAATCAAAATTCCAGGCAATTCTTTTACTTAGTCCAACCATAAAAAAACACCACATCTCATTAGGGAAGCCCTTGACAAATGCTTTGCTAACGATGCATGGCTGACCCTGTTCCTCTCTACGTCTATCTCAAAGCTGGCCTCCACTGGTTCTGACCACAATCACATATTTCTCTTGGAGTCCATTTCCAGACCTCAATTTCAGAAACTTTTCCATTTCCAAGATGCTTGGTCTGCTCACCTTGACTTTGAACCCTTCTGCAACTCTACTTGGATGTCCCTTACTGAACCTGACCTACCTTCTAAACTCACTTGATTCAGAAGAATTCTTTTTCGATGGAACTCCAATGTCTTTGGCAACATTCGCAGCCTAAAATCATTGTTGTTTTCTTCCATCCTTACCTCTGAAGATTCTCTTCAATACTCTCTTGAGGATGTTTCTCTTCTTAACTCACATATGGATTGTGTGCTTGAGGCGGAAGAAAAATTTTCGTTCCTGATGCGGTAAAAATTGACCGAATGATCTTCCTTGCAGTTCCTGGTGCTATGACAGACTTGCACAGAAGAGATGACAGGGGAGAGCTAGGCTGACCCGACGGGGGACTCTCCGATGCCTAAGTCAGATCTTTCCACAACAGATGCTCAAGAGAGCTTTTCCAGTAAGAGAAGTGAGTGATCGATTGCCCATGATGGAGGCTTACCTTGGTATTTATAGGCTGCTGATGGAGAGAGAAGGAGGGGCATTTGTGGAGAGTCCAATTTAGGCGTAGAGTCCTTAAGGGGAGTGGCACTGTGATTTTGGGAATATTCCGGGTTCCAAGGTATATTCTGGGATATTCTCCATTGATCTTGGAGGTGCAAGTCGTGAGAGTGGTGGACGCCTCTAATGACATGTAGTGGATAGAGTCCTGCTGTTTGAGATTTAAAATGTAACCGCAAGCGTACGGATCAGTGTAGCTACGGGTCGAACACAGGGAGAGCAGCCACTTTATTTTTTTATTTCTTTTAATAATGCGAAAGTGAACTGATTAATGGTTGTGATCTAATTCTAATTACCGTCCAAAAAATAACGTCCTAACCATTCGTCATCTAAGAATTTAAAGACGCAAGCCACACAATTAAAATTAAATAAATAAATAACTAAAAATAAACAACCCACGCAATTAAAATAAATAAATAAATAAATAAAAAAAAAAATGCTGAAATAAAAATAAAGTAAAAGAAAGGGGATAAAGCTAGAGAGAGACTCACAAGTAGGTTTCTCTACTTAGCCCGAGGGATGCATCATAATATGAGCTTCCCTACTTGACCAGAGAGTCACTCTTAC
>NC_056569.1:4665642-4693056 GCF_013358625.1 Macadamia integrifolia
TCTTCAACAAAATCTCTAAAAAAAACAACCATAAGATTCGAACTTGAGACCTCTTGGTGAGCAAGAGAATTTTGCACACCATAGCTCACCAACTAAGCTAGGTAGTTGTTGTTACCAAAAACAAATCTTTAATCACTTAAGGATGTGGTCCATCGATCCTTGTTGGCATTTGGAGTATTCCTTGTACCTCTGGGACAATTGCAAACGGGCTGGTTCTGCATCTCGGTTCAGTTCTGATCCATTATTCTTTTTCTGATCCGAAAAGAATAATCATTTGTACGGGTGACCAAACAAATGTGTACTTTTAATTGAACACGTCCATCTTGCTCAGAATTTCATCCTCTTCGAACCATGGAAAGAAATAGGACCTCTTTACGTGTAAAATTGAAGATATAGCGCTCGATAATCCTTAAGGCCTTGAAAATATAAAATCTACAAAAAGAAAGTAAAACCCAAGGTAGCTCCATTCTAAATATGTAAAATGCATGTTTTACTATCCTAGATTTCACACATAAATGTGCTCATCAGAATTCCCCCACACTTAGACTTTGCTAGTCCTCGAGCAAAACAAAAAGAAAAAGAATAAAAACAAAAAAAAAACTAACTCACTTTCGTAGGAATCACGGTTGCACTTAGCATGTGCAACAAGCCTTTAAACCCCTAGGTCACCCCTAGTGGACGAGTTGTGTCTCGTGGGTGTTTGCCGTGAATATACACCCAAAATTCAGAATAAACAAATCCCAACTTTGGCTAAAGGTAAGGCCCATACCAATCCGGAGCAAAAATAATTTCTCTTACAAGGGACCCCCACACTTGAACTTTTATTACCCTTTATCAATTCCAGAACTTCCATTACTCTAATTATCAATTTGCTAACCTATTAATAAATTTTGATTTATTATACAATTTCAGAAAAAATCCCCAAAATCATAGCTCATTTTTTCATAATCTCACTCACAGGTATGGATTAGAGTAAGAAATTCATAATCAAACCTTAATCTAAGGTTGCATGCGTAAAGTTCTTCCCTAAATTCACTTTGCATGTAAGGAAATCAACCCCAACCATCATGTATGCATTCTTACAATCCTTAAGACAGAATTTAAAGTAAAAGTCCTCTAAATCCACATGTATTAGTTTAGTTTTAGAAATCTGAGTGAGAATTCTCACTCACAAGTCCCAATCAGCCATGGTAAGTGTGCATCCCTACACATCTTCCAAATCAGTTCTTCAAATGAAGAAATCAAACTTCGTAAAAGGAAAATTCTGCTCATTTTTTTTCCAGAATTCCATCCTTACAATAGAATTCAGTCCTACCCCTCTCTATTTCCAAATTCTCTCTTACTACAAGTTCCTATAAGGAAGAAGTACTTACCTCTTTGCTGGATTTCTGTAGCAGCCTTTCAATACGAAATTCTCTTCTCCTATTCTTCTTCTCCTCTCTTTGTCTCTTCTTTTCTCCCTGTTCTTCTTTCTTCTTCTTTTCCTTTCTTTTTCTCATTTTCCTATTTCATTTCTTGTTCACAACAAATTAGAGGAGAGAAATAACCCTTCCTACTATTTAGAAGCTAACAGACTAAGGTCTGTTTGGCTGGGCAAATTGTCTTTAAAAGTTTATTTTCTTCCTAACCATTTAAAATTTAATAACTTAAAATAGGAAGTGTGTATTGATATAAAACCACCTACATAATCACCCCCAAACATTCCTCTATCTATGGTAAAAAGTGGGTGGGAAACCCCTTTTCAACTGGTGGGGCCCACAGAAGAAAAACTCAGTTTCTGGGCATTTTGTCCCCAGGACAAGCAGGCCAGTTAGATAGAATCTCTCCAGCCGGTTGTGCCTTCTCCAGCCTGTTGCTGCCCATCTTCTACCAAGTTTTCCCACCTTACATGAGACTCTTTCATTATTATGGGCACTCTTAATCCCCCTTCAAGACCTTTATTTGGGTCCTAAATTCAATCTCTCACCTACTCCATTAATTTATTATTTCTCTCCACCAAATACCCTTCTTCATAAAATTCCATCTCTCACCTACTCCATTAATTTATTATTTCTCTCCACAAAATACCCTTCTTCACAAAATTCCATCTCTAGGACTAGAGGTTATGAAATTAGGGTGTTATAGGGGTAGTTCTTCTCATAGTCCTTCAATTGACGGGATGCATAGGCAATGACCTTCCCATGTTGCATCAACACATGACCCAATCCCAACTTGGAGGCATCACTATACACAACCATACCACCTGTAACAGTCAGAATAGTCAAGACCGGAGCTGATACCACCTTGCCTGGGTCAACCTCTATACCCTTATCTGAGATAATGTGGCCTAGGAATGCCACTTGGGAAAGCCAAAACTCACACTTGCTAAATTTGGCGTAGAGTTGCTTTTCTCTCAGATGTTGCAGTACTAGCCTCAGGTGAACAGTATGTTCCTCTGCACTCTTAGAGTATACAAAGATGTCATCAATGAACACAATCACAAACTTGTCTAAGACATCCTGAAATACCTACTTCATTAAGTCTATGAATGCAACCGGCGCATTGGTCAGTCCAAATGACATCACCAAGAACTCATAATGTCCATACCGAGATATGAAAGCTATTTTGCTGACATCACTGTCCTTGATTCAGAGCTGGTGATAGCCCGAGCTAAGGTTAATCTTGGAGAATACCTTAGCACCTTGTAGTTGATCAAAAAAATCATCAATCCTTGGCAAAGGATACCGGTTCTTGATGGTTAGCTTGTTAATCTCCCAATAATCAATATACAATCTCATTCTTCCATCCTTCTTTTTGATGAACAGTATCAGTGCTCCTTAAGGAGACACACTAGGTCTAATGAATCCCTTTTTCAGAAGGCCTTGAAGTTGCACCTGTAATTCTTTTAATTCTGTGGGGGCCATACAGTAATGAGCTTTTGACACTGGTGCTGAGCCAGGGAGTATGTCTATAATAAACTCTGTCTCTCAGTCCGGGGGCAATCCTATCAAGTCATCCGAAAATATGTCAAGAAATTTCCTTACCACATCCAGCTTGGTTAATTTTCTGACCTCTATCTCAGTATCTGTCATAGAAACCAAGTAGCCTTGGCACCCTTTATCTAGTAGCTTCTTCATCTGAATTGCTGACACAATAATATTTTTGTGTTTCTTTGGCTTATCCCCCAGAAAAGTAAATCCTCCCTCATCATAGGGTCTGAAAATTATTACCTTTTCTGCACATAGCACACTGGCTCTATAAGCGGACAACTAGTCCATTCCTAGAATCACATCAAAATTAGTCATATCCAACTCAATCAAGTGTACATTCAAGTCATGTCCATTTATGGTCACTGGACATGGTTCATAAACACAATTCAAACCCACCAATGTGGGTGTACTCACTGCCAAACATTAGGTCAAGCTCTTGGGTGGAATTCCCATCTTCTTCGTAAATATCGATGACATAAATGAATGGGATGCTCCTGAGTCAAATAACACATGTGCAGGTAAAAATGATATCAATAATGTACCATCACCACTCCCGGTGTGGCTTCTGCATCCTCTGTGGTCATAGAAAACACCCTTCCCTGTGGTCTCTGGCCCTATGATGATTGGGCCGGCTGATTGTCTGCAGAAGCCTGCTGGGGCCTAGGTGGCAGGGTATAAGATGCATCACCCAACCTCCAGTGGGGGCATGTCTGGGCTAGGTGACCTGGCTATTCACAATGGAAACACCTAGGGTTTGAACCCACAGATTGAGACATACCACTGGAGCAGGAGGATTGGGAGGCTTGACTTACTTCTGGCCTTCTTGACTGGATTGAAGTTGGGTTGATATAAGGGCCTCTTGAGAGCTTGCTAGCTCCCCAGGAATCAGAGGACACCATGGGCATTTTTCCCATTCCCTGTTGGGCTTAGAAATTGTCCCTGTGTCGGTCCTCAATAGACTGGGCCACTTGGACCACCTAAGCATATGTCTGTAGTTTCAACCCAACCATAGTAGAACTAATGCTTGGCCTCAACTCCTTTTCAAACTTTCTGGCCTTGGACCTATCATTTTGGATGTGCTCCAGTGCAAAGTAGTAAAACTCCTCGTTCCTTTGTTGGTACTCTTGCATTGATCAGGATCCTTACACGAAATTGGAGAACTCACTCTCTTTACTATCCCAAAAGCTCTCGAGGAAGTAGTTTCCAAAGTGGGGGTGGGGTTGGTTGCTCGCATAATGTGCTCAGTAGCCCTCCACCAAGCATCGACTTCATTTTACAATTGGTATCCAACACATAGTATTTTCTACTCATCATTGCAGCCCATCAACTTAAAGACTTTCTTCATAGCCCTAATCCATCTTGAGGGAAGCAACTGATCATGGCTCACATTGGAGAAGTATGGGGGCCTCAGCCTTTGGAACATCTCCATCATTTTGTTTAGGTCAGTCCAACCTTCTATGTGTACTTGGCCATGCACTTGCCCTTGCATCCCATCAGATGTCTGAAGGGCGGCTGAGCCAGCTGGCTCCGGGGCTGGTGTTGGTGGAGTAGGAGGTGCATTCTAGGCTCCAATAGCAACCTGGATCCGGGTATCAATCCCAGCCATGAACTGAGTTTTCCTCTCTCCCACCTCACACATCATGTTGCCATTATGTTGGCAACATCTTGTGCCATGAGGATGGGTGGAGTCGGTGGCACACTACGCGGTCTGCCTCGGTTCCGCGTAGGAGAAGCGGGAGGTGACGCATTATATTGGGATTAGGTATTCCTGCGCGACATGATTCCTATTGAGGAATCTTAATTAGTCACACATACATAGGTAGCAACCACGTTAAGGTCAACGCGCATAGTGGGTCCCACATGCATACATAAGGAGTAGGGTTAAAGCATGCATAGGTGGGGTCCACATGGTATTGAAACCCAATCACATGTATATTAGGGAGGCAATCTTCCAAACAAGGAAGCAATTATTAGTAAATAAAATAAAATAAAATTTTATTTCCAAAAAAGTTCCCCGAAAACAGTCACAAAAGTCATCAGAAACAAGGCCATATCCACCAGATTCATCTGGTTTATTTTCGGTGGCCTTGGCAGAGAGTAATTTCAAAATTTTTATCCATCGGATCCAAGTCTAGTGTTTCCGATGGGCATTCTGGGCGTTATAAATAGGCTCGGGATTGGAGTTTTTTCTCTCAAAACCCTATTCTACTTGTTCGAGAAAGAGAGGAAACGACCAAGGAAGGTCTCCCTAGCCATTCCCTACCTTTTGCTCACGATGTTTTGCCCGATTGCCACCATTCACGCATCCAAGGTGAGTTATTCCTCTTCTCTAACCCAGGTTTTGAATTCTTCTCTACGATTTTTGGTATTCTCTCCTAACATAGGTTTGTTCTTCCCAAACCTAGGAACCGTTGTTGTAACCATGTCTGGTCACCGTGTTCATCCTCATCGTGTTGCCACCTAACAACACCCGGCCATTTCCACTAAGGAACAATATGATCACCGATTGTTTCACTCTGTGGAGGAGCAAGATCGATGGGAGAAGTTTGAGTACATGAATGTTGATCCTAGGAAGTATGTGAGAACAAGGGACTTCCGACGGTTCACGGTTCTGCCTCTGCCAATGTTTCGAAGCCTTTGGGTCATAATATATCTTAAAGCTGAACACCAAGTACTACCCACGGCTAGTGAGGCTCTTCTACTGTAATCTACGATGTGAGAACCGCGACACCAAGGAGATGAGGATCACCTTGAGGGTAGAGGGGATCGATATTTCCTTTGGCATGGCTGAGTTGGCCAACATACTGATGATTTTTAGTGAAAGAGAGCTAGCCTACTACCATCCTAGGACACTGTCTTATGAGTTCCAGAACTTTGATGTTCAAGTGAAGATGGACAACATGCTCATGAGGGATGCTTCTGGATAGCACCTATCTGCCAATTATCAAGCTATGCCGAAGGACATTTTTTGGGTTATCCAACTGAATGTCCTCCCCAACAGTGGCCATTTTGATGAGGTGTCCATTCTTTATGCCTACATCACTTACTGTGTCTACATAAGGTTGTAGGTTTGCCTCCCTTATCTATTGATGTGGACCATTGTGACAAAGGCTGAGGGAGGGGCATGTAGGTCTGGAAACCTCTATTACGATTGGATTCTGACTGAAGCCTTCCTACACTTTGGTGTGAACTTGGAGGGAGAGGAGAGCTTGGGAACTGATGTCTTGGACTTCAACCAAGACTCTCTGAAGAAGATGAGGCTAAACATGAATGAGGTCACTAAGATGAGGATGAACAACCAATGGAGGTAGAGACCAACCAGAAGGTGGTGATGGGGGTGGCCACGATGGTGATCAGGAGGGTCATGGAGGTGCTGATCCTATTGCCCCTCAACATGTGCCTCCTACTGGGGTCATTCCACCAACTAACCCTCAGACTATGGGGACTTCTATTGCCTCCTCTTCTCGTGGCACCTAGGGGTTCAAGGCTCTATGGACTCAATGATGTGATGGCCCACCTGGATACCACCACCAACTTACTGAAGAGGATAGATACTCAACTGGAGAGTGTGGACAAGAGCTATTTCCTGCTAGACACCCCGGTTGCCTCCCTTGAAGCATAGATGCGGGCCATGGTCTTCCACCTTTCCATTCTAATGCCAGAGCCAGAAGCATGGGGTCAGAGCTGAGCTCAAGGGCAAGGGCAGAATCAGTAGCAGAACCAGTAACAGTAGTGGTTTATGTTGCCACCATAGTTTTAGGATTTCCCATTTTATGCTTTCTTTACAGTTCTTATATTCTAGTTGTTAGCTAAATTTTATTTCCTATCATTTTCTTATGTTATTTGAATTCCTAGATTTTTAGGCTAGTTAGGATTTCCTACTTTATGTCTTTTATTTCAAGAAAATTTTGGTGTAAGCTTATGTACTTAGTTCTTGATTATAATGAAATGGCTTTGACACTTATACTTGTCTCCTACTTGTGCGATTTCTATTAATTGTTGTCCTTAAGATTTTTATTTAAATCCTAATCACCAAGTCATGGTTCGGTTGAGATTGTGAATTAAGGCACAACATCGCGCTCTGATACCAAGCTGTCACACCCTAATTCCAGTAAACCTAACTTACCATTAGGAATGTGAGTAAGATGCCTACCCATCTTACAAACTTACCAGGATCTCTGATAGCAGTACCTTAACATAAACAATCTCACAATACGAACCAAACCAATTACAGTGGAATCAGAGTCTAATAGCGGAATCATAATTAAAATGGAGAACATCTACTAATATCATATAAACATAACCAAGTTATTTCATTACAAATTTTAAGACTTATACATAATAATCCCAAAATATAAAATCACCAGGTTGGTATCAGAATATAAAAAATACATTATGCATCTCATGGTGCCGCGTATGCACAATAGTTTATCACTTTTGCATTGAAAGACCATGCTAAGAAGTGGTTGTATGGGTTACCCAAAAATTCCATAACCTCATGGGAACAGTTCATAGTTTTCTTCCTTAAGAAGTTTTTCCCAACTCACAAGACCAATAAGCTTAGAAGTGATATCCTTCAATTTAGGTAAGAGCCTAGTGAGTCATTTTTCAAACTTATGGAGAGATTAAAGGATCTACTCCAAGAATGCCCTCACCATGGCCTAGACCTATGGCATTTATATCAAATAATTTATGAGGGTATTGATTACCCAACTAAAAAAATGATAGAGTCTATGTGCCCTGAGGGATTCACATCCTTTACAGATGAAGGAAAGGCATGGGAATTCTTACTTGACTTATCTGACAAAACCCGTGAGTGGAATCAACCCAAGAGAGTGAAAGAACCATAGGAGGAAAATGATATTTTGTGGATGGGATAGTAGCCAAGGAATCCCATTTGGATAGCCTAATCAAGAGCATTGAGGCTATTATTCCTAGAGAGCCATCATCAGTCAATTTGGTTAAGATTTGTGCTTGGTGCCAGTCCCCTGGACATCTCATAGAAGAATGCCCCAACATCTCTGGGGACACTTCTAATGATAGTGTTAATGCCTTATACCAGAATAATCCATATAGTAATACCTACAATCCAGGATGGAGAAATCACCCAAATTTTTCTTGGAATCAGGGCAACCAAGCAGGGCCTTCCAATTTCCATAATCAAGGTCAACCTGAACTCCAAAGGCCTCCCTTTGCACAACAATCTTTTTCCAAAATACTTTTCCTAGGTCAAATGTAGGACCTCAGGCTAGTTTTCCTAGGGCCCCTCTCCTATCATCTTATCAGCAACCCCCTGGGTTGACCAACACTGGAGAGGCAAGTAGAATAAGTGACTTAGAAAAAAATATGGCCCTCCTCATGACAAGCCATCAAAATCTTACGAGAGAAGTCACTCAAGTTGTCTCAATTATGCATGAGAGGGAGAAAGAAACTTTACCTAGTCAACCAGAGCCTAACCCTAGGCATCTCAGCTTGTTAGTTCACAAACATCAACTAATGCACCACTGAATATAGTACAAGGTCAGACCCAACAAGGGCTTTCTAACCAATGTAATGTTGTTTATGCCCTTAGGAGTGGTAGAGAGTACCAACAGAGCATTCCTAAATCTTCCTCATCTATTACTCATGTTAACTGTCCTTCAGTTGAGGACAAAAGTGTGACTCTTGTTTTAGATTCGTCTGATAAACCTAAAGATTTTTCTGAAACTAAAGATGATTTGGTTGAGGAAACCAAAAATGATTCTTCTGAACAGGGAAAAATCCCTAACAGTCCTTATATTCATCCTATCCCATTTCCTAATTGCATGATAAACAAAAGGAAGACTGCTTCCATGGACAAAATTTTAAAAGTCTTCAAAAAGGTAGAAGTGAACATCCCCCTTTTGGATGCCATATCCTAGATCCCCACCTATGCAAAGGTATTGAAATATTTGTGTACTCACAAACGTATCACTAGTGTGCCCAAAAAGGCGTTCTCGGCAGGTAACATTAGTTCCATAATTACTCAGCCTATAGCAGCCAAGTATAAGGATCCAGGGAGCCCTACCATATCTTGTGTCATAGGCAACACCTATATTGAGCATGACTTACTTGACCTTGGCGCAAGTGTGAATCTTTTACCTTACCATGTGTACAAGCAACTTTGATTGGGAGAATTGAAAGCCACTGGAACTACTCTTCAGTTGGCAGATAGGTCTTTTAAAATTCCTTAAGGGATGGTTGAGGATGTCTTACTAAAGGTGGGGGAATTTATTTTCCCTATTGATTTCATTATGTTAGATACCAAGACCTTCTCAACCAAGGATGAGATCCTAATAATTCTAGGAAGACCATTCTTGGCTCCAGTAATGCATTAATCAACTGCCAGAATGGTTTCATAAGATTATCTTTTAGTAACCAAACTATTGAGTTTAACATGTTTAGGATAGGCAAGCAACCACATATAGAAGAAGAGATTAATATGATTGAGGATTTTCTAAATTTTTCTGATGATTTAATTACCAACTTTGATATTAATTTTGATTCAGAATTCCAAGAGTGTATGGATGAGTTGGATAATGATAGTGAAAATCTCTTTTCTAAAGTCTTGAGTCTTCACACACTTGTGGAGCCCTTAGGACCCCTTTCCAATTCCATTCCCAAACTTTCCATGGTTGAGCCCCCTAAGCTAGATCTTAAGGAATTGCCTTCTAATTTGAGGTATGCTTTCCTAGGGCCTGACCCAACTCTTCTTGTAATAATTTCTTCAAATTTGACTTCTAGCCAGGAAGAGGAGTTACTTAAAGTGTTAAAAGATAATAAGAAAGCCCTAGGTTGGACAATGGCTGATATCAAGGGTATAAGCCCTTCTATTGTGCAACATCATATACATCTTATGGATGATTCCAAACCATCCACGGAACCCCAAAGAAGAACTAACCCAGTGATGATGGAAGCTATTAAGAAAGAGATCCTAAAGTGCTTGGATCATGAAATAATTTATCCTATTTCTGACAGCCAATGGGTAAGCCCAGTTCACGTAGAAGTCTGATGTGACTGTAGTTCCCAATGCCAATAATGAACTAATTCCAACCCATGTCCAATCTGGGTGGAGAGTGTGCATAGACTACAGGAAACTTAATGTGGCAACCTGGAAGGACCACTTCTCATTGCCATTCATTGACCAGATATTAGAAAGGTTAGTTGGACATAAATACTATTATTTTCTTGATGGATATTCTTGCTATAACTAGATCCCAATTGCTTTAGAGGACCAACATAAGACCACTTTTACATGCCCATATGGAACATTTACTTACAGACGTATGCCCTTTGGGCTTTGCAATGCCCCTGCTACGTTCCAACGATGCATGATGAGCATATTTTCTGACATGGTCAAAAAATTCTTAGAAATTTTTATGGATGACTTTTCAATTCTGAATGTTTTCATCTTTCTCTAGTTTTGAAAAGGTGCATATCTAAGAATTTGATTTTGAATTGGGAGAAATGCCATTTTATGGTTAAATCTAGGATTGTTTTAGGCCATGTAATATCCATGGAGGGAATTAAGGTAGATAGAGCCAAAGTGGATTTAATTGATAATTTACCACCTCCTCAATCTGTTAAGGACGTCCGATCTTTTCTAGGGCATACGGGCTTCTACAAAAGGTTTATTAAGAACTTTAGTTAGTTAGCCCGACCTCTCACTTCATTACTTGCCAAAGATCAAACTTTTAAGTTTTCTAAAGAGTGCCTAGTATCCTTCAAACAACTTAAGAAGGAGCTGACCAATGCACCCATTGTTCAACCACCTGTTTGGATTGAACTTTTTGAACTGATGTGTGATGCTTCGGATTTTTCCATAGGAGCGGTTTTGGGTCAAAGAATTAATAAGTTGCCCACTATCATTTATTATGCTAGTAGGACCTTAAATGATGCACAACTCAATTATACAGCCACTGAAAAAGAATTTTTAGCGATTGTGTTTGCATTAGAAAAGTTTTGGTCTTACTTAGTTGGTTCACATGTGGTGGTGTATATTGATCATTCTGCTCTCAGATACTTAGTTCAAAAGAAGGATGCCAAAGCCCGTCTCATTAGGTGGGTTTTACTTTTGCAAGAGTTTGATTTAGAAATTAGGGATAAAAAAGGGAGTTGAAAACCTAGTTGCAGACCATTTATCCCGGCTTCCCAATTCCTTGACTATCGATTCTCCAGTTAACAAGAACTTTCCAAATGAACAGTTATTTGCAGTGTCCAGTGAACCATGGTTTGCTGACATTGTCAACTTCTTAGTTTCAAGTGTGACTCCGGATCACTGGCCCACCCAAGATAAGTATAGGTTTCATTCCCAAGTAAAGCACTTTTTCTGGGATGATCCTTATTTGATTAAGATATGTCCGGATCAGATTATCCGATGATGTGTTCTTGATCATGTGCAACATTCTATTCTCTCTTTTTGTTATGATCATGCATGTGGTGGATACTTTGGACCTAAGAAGACTGCCGCAAAGGTTCTCCAATGCTGATTTTATTGGCCCACTCTTTTTAGAGATGCTTTTGATTTTTGTAAGGCTTGTCCCACCTGCCAGTCTTTTGGCCATATCAATAAGAGGAACATGATGCCCCTCAACCCTATTTTGGTAGTTGAGATATTTGATGTATGGTGCATCGATTTTATAGGACCATTCCCTAATTCCTTTGGGAATTTGTACATACTTTTGGCCGTTGATTATGTTTCTAAATGGATAGAGACCATACCTGGTAAAACTAATGACCACAAAGTAGTGGTCCAGTTTCTAAAAGAGAACATTTTTTCCTGCTTACTTTCTAAAGGAGAACATTTTTTCCCACTTTGGTGCACCACGTGCAATAATTAGTGATAGAGGTACTCATTTTTGTAATCAGCCTTTTACCTTAATGAAAAAGTATGGGATCACCCATAAGTTATCCACCCCTTATCACCCCCAAACTAGTGTCCAAGTGGAGGTGTCTAATAGGCAGATCAAACAAATCTTGAAGAAAATTATTAATCACAACCATAAGGATTGGTCCCTTAGGCTCATTGATGCCTTGTGGGCCCATCGGACTGCATTCAAGACCGATCTTGGTCAGTCTCCCTACCGTTTGGTGTATGGGAAAGCTTGTCACTTACCAGTTGAGTTGGAGCATAAGGCCTTTTGGGCCATCAAGAAGCTCAACTTTGATTTGTTTGATGCAGGAATTCATCGTAGGCTCCAACTATTTAAGTTGGAGGAACTTAGGAATGAAGCCTATGAAAGTTCTAGGATTTACAAGGAAAAGACCAAAGCTTTCCATGATAAGCACATTCTGCGTAAGTCTTTTGCAATTGGTGATAAGGTCTTATTGTACAACTCTCGATTGCATCTTTTTCCTGGTAAGCTTAGATCCCGATGGGATGGCCCGTTTATTGTCCATAATGTATATCCCCATGGGGCTGTGGAGATTTTGAATCCAGGAACAGGGGTAATTTCGAAGGTTAATGGTCAGCGTTTGAAACCATTCCTCGAGTTTCCTACTACTAGTAGTGAAGAGGTCATGGATCTCCATGAACCTCTTTACACTGATGACTAACTTTTAATCAGGTATGACCCCTTGCATTGTCTTTGCTTTTAATTCTTTTCATGCGTTGAGGACATTGCATGACTTAAGTGTAGGGGAGGGAAACCAGTTTTTGCTTTTTTCACTTTGTTTTGTTTGTTTTTCTTTTTATTTTTGAGCTTGCTAAGGATGAAGTCCTACTTTGGCTTTTGGCTAATGATCATACCATTCGGTTGCTTGATGTATGAAAATAAAAGTTTTGACTAAGGTACCCATTTTGAACGTATAAAAACCCTATTGAGAAGAAAGAAACAAGCATGTGTCTTGAGATGGGACTTTCTTTTGAAAAATAAGAGACCCCTGTTTTATGGTGATGGACCATATGTAAGTCTGTGGGTTCCTTGTACTTTTGATTTGGAGTTAAGACCTTCTTTTAATTTGGCATGGGTTGACAAATGCACAATTTTAAATGAAATGTGAAATGTGGTATAAAGAAGAATAAGAGTTGATTCCCTTGGAACTAGACAGGGCATTGCGCCTTAGGAAGCGTGGTGTCTTGATCAAAATTCCTTAGGAGGAAACTTCTGAAGGAACTCTAGCATCACTGTCTTTGTGGGCATATGCAAAAAGCGAAGCTACATAGTAACTTGGGTGTCTGGTGTTTGCTCCACCATGTCATTCAGGCCAAAAGTAGTGGAGTAGAATAGAGTTTATTAAGCGAAAAAAAAAAGAGAAAAAAATTTGCAAATGTCATTAATGTTTAGTAATATGTTTTGGTCAAAAACACTCCAACGCCTTAGTCATTGGTTCCCTATTTCTTCACAAGTGGTTTTGCCTTAAGATAAGGATGTTTTGAAAGAGACGAGGTCAGTTCCAAATTAAGAAATATGCTAGTGCCGGGAATTGATAAAGGGTAATAAAAGTTCAAGTGTGGGGGTCCCTTGTAAGAAAAATTATTTTTGCTCTGGATCGGTATGAGCCTTACCTTTAACCAAGGTTGGGATTTATTTATTCTGAATTTTGAGTGTATATTCACTGCAAACACCCATGGGACACAACTCATCCACTAGGTTAACTTAGGGGTTTAAAGGCTTGTTGCACATGCTAAGTGCAACTGTGATTCCTACGAAAGTGAGTTAGGCTTTTTCATTCATTTCTTTATTTATTTATCTTGCTCGAGGATGAGCAAAAGTCAAGTATGGGGGAATTTGATGAGCACAATAATGTGTGAAATTTTAGGGATATAAGTGTACATTTTGCCCCACTTTGGATAGTACTACTTTTAGTTTTCTTGTTTTTTTTTAGTTTCCAAGTCTACAAGAGAAAGTGCTTAAAGTGAATCAAGAACTAGTCCAAAGGTGGGACCCAGTCATTGGTACCACATTCTCTCTCCTACAAAATCCTGAAGATTATTTTCTCTCCTTGCCATCTCACAAGATCTTGAAGATGCTATATAGAGATTCCTTTATGATTTAATCAAGATTCCAAGATATTGGTGAATATTGTAAGGAAAGAATAGAATTTGTTAATTTTGGAAACATATTCTCTCTTTCCTCACACAATATCTCAGAGAATGAAGATTTTTACCAAGATTTAATTTTATTTAATTTTATTTCTTTTTTTTAAAGAAGACTTGTAGAAGGAAGGAGGCAAGAAAAAAACCCTATAAAAGCCCCTTCTTCCCCCCTCCTATTTTATTATTCCCTTTAGTTTATTTTCTAGTTTATACTTAGTTTTCTTCTCTCTCTCCCTCTCTCACTCTTTAGTTTTAGTTCTTCTCTATTTTTGCTTTAATCACTTTTGTAATAGTTTTTTATGTCAATTAATGTAAGCACTATTTTATTCTTATTCAGCCTTTTATGTTTATGATTTATGCAATTGAGTTGTAATTTTTAAAGTTATAGTTCTAAGCTTAGATCTAGGTGACAAGATCACGAGCCGTGGAGCATCTTTTTTTTTTAAGTTCAGTTTTTTTTTTTCAAGATTTGTTTTCTCTAGTACTAGAAATTTCAGATTTGGTTTATTCCAGATCTGGTTTTTAGTACTGGTAGTATCTCAAATCACCCAAGCTTTCAAGTTCAAGCATTGATTCAAGTAAGTAGGCTCCTTCAGTAGTCTTCTCTCCCCCCTCTCATTCCCTCTTCTGACTACCCTTTCTTTCTTAATTTAGGATTTTAATTTCAGTCGTTACATTATTGCTATCCCTTTCTCCTAAGGTTCATAGCTAGTGTATGTGTTGGCTTTGCCCCTCTTAGCCATAGAACCATCGATTTATTGCTTTAATTTTAATTGTCTCCCTTTTCCTAAAGCCAAGTAGAGTAACCCTTGTAAGAGTGACTCTCTAGTCAAGTAGGGAAGCTCATATTATGATGCATCCCTCAGGCTAAGTAGAGAAACCTACTTGTGAGTCTCTCTCTAGCTTTCTCCCCTTTTTCTTACTTTATTTTTATTTTAGCATTTTTTTCCTCTATTTTTTTTAAATTGCGTGGGTTGTTTATTTTTAGTTATTTATTTATCTAATTTTAATTGTGTGGCTTGCGTCTTTAAATTCTTAGATGATGAATGGTTAGGATGTTATTTTAGATACATATGTTTAGGATGGTAATTAGAATTAGATCACAACCATTAATCGGTTCACTTTCGCATTATTAAAAGAAGTAAAAAAATAAAGTGGCTGCTCTCCCTATGTTCGACCCGTAGCTACACTGATCCGTACACTTGCAGTTACATTTTAAATCCCAACAAAGAAATAAAGGCTAGATAGGAGGTGATGGCCTTTATATAGTCCCTCCTTTTATAATATTAAAATATACATTTTATATCTATTTTTTTCACCCTTTTTACCGAACTGGCAGTTACCGCTTACTCTCTGTCGGCTAAGTTTGATATGTTCTTATTCATTTGGAATTGATCTGGCTAGCTGGTTGAATTTCTAGATAAATCTGATAGTTGCTAGTTACATCTAGCAGTTTCTGGTTGCACTCTACCATCAAAAGACCTATCAAATTCTGCAAAACAGAACTGAACTGGTAGTTGGTGGTTGACCTCTGTTTCTTGGCCTGTTCAGACAGTCTATACAAAAATGATCATATCTTTCTCTTCCAAACTTGAATTGAGATGATTTAAGTTGCGTTGGATTCACAACTCAATGCTCTATCTTTTTATAGAAGAAATCTTCAGATAGTCAAATAAAATGACTAAAATTCCCATGAACATGAACCTTGCTGAAATCACAGCAATTGTAATGACATGTTGTAAACAACAAGTATCCAAACTTGTTTGGGTCTTATTATTTAGTCATTTTGGCATCACCTAGGGTCATTCTATTATCCAACTTTATCAAGTTTATTAATTTACAGCTTGGCCCACTTTTCTTGCGCATCCCTCCAACACTGCTGGCAGTAGGCACAAGTATATGTTGGGTCATTCTTCCCTTCCTGGCATTCCATTGCTACCAACCAAGCTAGTGTTGGCCTCTCCAATTTGTTACTATTGTCTGTTCATAGCCAATGTAAAGAGGTGAGATTGGGGGTGTTACAGTTTCCCCCCACCATGCAAAAATTTCGTCATCAAAATTTGCAAGAGTTACCTAATAAACCAAACAGTTCTCTGTACTTTTCCTTCACTTCATCTTCCCTCTCCCAAGAAGCTTCTTTCCTGGAATGGTTCTTCCACTTGATCTTCACGTATGGAATGGTTCAACTCCAGAGTAGGTATTCCTTCCTGTCATAGATTCCCTCAGGCTATTCTTCATAGCTTAAATCATCATCCAACTCCAAAGGCTCCACAACAGGCAATTTATGTGAAGGATCTGGAATATACTTCTTCAACATAAAGACATGGAAGACATTATGAAATCTGTCCAGTTCTAGAGGTAATTCCAGTCTATAGGCCATCTTGCCAACCCAATTCAAGATCTCAAAGGGTCCTATATACCTTGGACTTAGTTTACCTCTTTTTCCAAATCTCTTGATGCCTTTGATAGGTGAAATCTTTAGAAATACTTTTTCACCTACCACAAACTCTATAGGCTTCCTCTTGTTGTTTGCATAACTCTTTCTGCCTGAATTGAGCTATCTTGATTCTTTCCCTAATCATATCTACATTCTCACAGGTAGCTTGTACCAACTCAGGTCCCAAAATTCTTCTTTCTCCAACTTCATCCCAATACAAGGGAGTTCTACATTTCTTTCCATACAGAGCTTCAAATGGTGCCATACAAATAGTTACTGTTATTATATGCAAATTCAACTAATGGTATATATGCTCATCCAAACTATAGCTCATATCAATAGAACAGGCCCTTAACATATTTTCCAAGGTTTGAATTATTCTTTCTATCTGTCCATCTATCTGGGGATGAAAGGCTGTGCTAAATTTTAATTTGGTTTCCATTGCATTTTGTATGCTTTTCCAAAATTTAGAAGTGAAACAAGAATCGCGGTCAGAAACAATACTGACAGGCACACCTTGATATCTTACCATATTATCAATGTACAATTGTGCTAACTTCTCCATGGAGTAAGATATATTTATTGGTATGAAATGGGCTACTTTAGTGAGTCTATCAACAACTACCCAAACCATGTCATTTCCTTTCCTAGTTCTAGGTAATCCTGTCACAAAGTCCATAGTGACATGCTCCCATTTCCACTCAGGTACTGGAAGAGGTTGCAGTAACTCATGTGGCTTCTATCTCAATGCCTTCACCAGCTAACAATTCATGCACTTTGCCACATGCTCAGCTACATCAATCTTCATACCATGCCACCCGTAGGTTTTCTTCAAATCTCTATACATTTTAGTACTGCCAGGATGTACAGAGTAAGGTGTGCTATGGGCTTCATTCAGAATCAACTCTATCAGCTTCTCTTCCCTTGGAATACAAATCTATCATTGAACAACAAAGTTCCATCTTTCACTGTGAACCTCAAATCCTTCTGTCTTCCATCATTAATAGCATTCATGGTTTTTCTCAACACATCATCTTTAGGTTGTGCTTCCTTGATCTGCTCAAACAAAGATGGTTTAATAGTAAGAGTGGCAAGTGTTATATCTTCAGGTGTCTCCACTTCCACAATTACCTCTAAACCCAACTCTCTTGCCTCTTCAATCAACATAGGGTTAGCAGTAAGTGCTGCTAATTAGTAACCTTATGTTTCCTACTGAGAGAGTCTGCTATCACATTAGCTTTCCCTGGATGCTAATGAATGGTGCAGTCATAGTCTTTCAGTAATTTAGCCATCTTCTTGCCTCACATTCATTTCTTTCTGAGTAAAGAGATACTTTAGGCTTTTATGGTCACCAAATTTTTAAAGCAAAGATGACTGCTGCCAACTCCAGGTCATGGGTAGGATAATTCTTCTCATAATCTCTCAATTGTCTTGAAGCATAAGCAATTACCCTACCATTCTACATCAATACACATCCCAAACCTTATTTGGATGCATCACTGTATACTACCAAACCTGATGTACCATCTGGAATAACAAGGATTGGAGCTGTTACCAGTCAGTTCTTTAATTCTTAAAAACTATCTTCACACTTTTTAGTCCATTCAAACTTAACTCCTTCTCTAGTCAATTGGGTCATAGGAGCAGAAATCCAAGCAAAATTCTCAATAAATCTTCTATAATAACTTGCCAAACCCAGAAGACTTTGAATCTCACTAACATTCTTTGGAGACTCCCAATCTAAAACTGCTTTCACCTTTCCAGGATCAACTTCAATACCTCGAGCTAATACAACATGTCCTAAGAAATTCACTTGTAATAGCCAGAATTCATATTTGCTAAACTTAGCATACAACTGTTTCTCTCTTAACCTCTGTAAGACTGACCTCAAATGAATTGCATGATCCTCTCTACTCTTGGAATAGATTAAAATATCATCAATAAAGACAATCACATATTGATCAAGCATATCATGAAATATTCTATTCATCAGTCCCATAAAAGTGGCTAGTGCATTGGTTAATCCAAATGGCATAACCACAAATTCATAGTGGCCATACCTTCTCCTGAAGGCTGTCTTCTGGATATCACTCTCCTTGATCTTCAACTGGTGATACCCTGACCTCAAATCAATTTTGGAGAATGTACTAGCTCCTTCCAATTGATCAAACAAATCATTTATACGGGGAAGCGGATACCGGTTCTTAATTATCAACTTGTTCAACTCCTTATAGTCAATACACATCTGTAAACTCCCATCTTTCTTCTTCACAAACAAGACTGGAGCTCTCCAAGGTGACACACTGGGTCTAATAAAACCCTTCTTCAACAAATCTTACAACTGTTCCTCTAACTCCTTCAATTCAACAGGAACCATTCTGTAAGGTGCCCTTGACACTGGTGCTGCCCCAGGTATTAAATTAATACAAAATTTAGTTTCCCTATCTAGGGGTACACTACTCAGATCCTCTGGAAATACATCTAGAAATTCTTTTACTACTTCTAGTTCTTCCAATGTAGCAGTCTTCTTAGTAGTGTCTTGGACACATGCCAAATATGCTTCACATCCTTCATTTAGCAAGTTTTGTACTTAAATAGCGGAAATCAATATCTTCCTATTTTCCTTTGTGTGTCCCTGATATATAAGCTCATCTCCATTCCTTTGTCTGAATAATATCTTCTTCTCAACATAGAGCACACACACTTGATATGCTAATAACCAATCCATTCCTAATATGACATCAAAGTCCTTCATATCTATGCAAATCAAGTGGGCTATCATATTTTGCCCACATATCTGAATGAAACAGGGTTCATACACATCTTCAAGTTGACAATAAATCCTATAGGTGTACTAATCATCAGCTAAGAAGCTAAATTTTTAGATTTCACACCCAGCTTTGGAGCAAAGTTAGAAGACACAAATGAATGAGACACACCAGAATCAAACAATACATGTGCTGGTATATTAGAGGCAAGCACTATACCTGTCACTACTTCAGGTGCAGCCTTAGCTTCCTCGGCTATTAGTGCGAAAACTTTCCCAGATGCCTGTGACTTCTAGGTAGATGCAGAAGAAGAAGAAACCACACTCTACCCACTTGGTTTCCTCTGAGGATAGAATTTTGCATTATGCCCCGGCTGATGGCATACATAACATCTCACAGTGATAGGCTAGACTATAGAAACTGCTGGCTAAGACTATACAAGCTATGTCTGGGTAAAAGCTCCACTATTCTCTCTCTGTTTGGATACTGGGGCAGAAGAAGAAGCTCCCCTTCAAACCTTCCAAACTATCTCCTTGTGTTACCTGTCCTAGCCCCTCTTGCTCCTTGAATCTAGTAGCCTTCCCTCTGCTTGTCCTTAATAGACTTTGCAAACTGAACCACATCAGCATAATTCTGGAGCAGATGTGCTACTAGTATAGCTCTAATGCTAGACCTCAGACCCTTCTCAAACATTTTTGCCTTTGCACTGTCATTCTTTATATGTTCTGGGGCAAAATAGTACAAAGCCTCAAATTTTTGTTCGTACTCTAATACTGACATGGGTCCTTGGATCAAATCCATGAATTCTGATTCCTTCCTATCCCTCACACTGATAGAGAAATAGTTCTTACAGAACACTTCCACAAACTGATCCTAGATGGGATGTGGATGCGTGGCTAACAGTATGGGTTTGGTAGCCTTCCACTTGGCATAGGCTTCATTCTACAGTTGATAGGTAGCACACATGATCTTCTATTCATCACTACAATTCAACACCGCCAATGCCCTCTTAACTCCCTCTACCCATTTTAAAGGTGCCAATGGGTTAGAACTCACACCACTGAAGTATGGAGGTCTATACTTGTGGAATTTCTCCATTAACTTGCTTGTGTCTGGCCATACTCGTACTGTTGGTGGGTTCCCAAAAACATGTTGCCCAATCTGTACCTCCATAACTCGTACTATCTGAGCTGCTTGCCCACCTATGGTCTGTGGTGCGATTGGGATTCTTAGGTTAACTTGGGGTACTGAAGTTGTAGGATTTGCATGAGGTGGTGCCACTGGTGTGGGTGGAATGGGTATTCCCCTAGCACGCATTGCTGTGGCCATTTCTTCGATAACTCTATTTTTTTGCTATTGTAGCTGTTGTTGCTGCTATATATTCTGCTATAGTGCTTGTTGCAGTCCTTGTTGTATACTTTGGACCATATTAGTTACCAGAGTGGTCACATCCTGAGCTATAAGTACTGGAGGTACAGGATGTGACACTGATGCTACTGCAGGAGCAGGCGCAGGAACTGATTCTTGTGTTCCTGATACCGACTCACTTTCCCTTTCTTCACTCATAGACACCAAAGGGTGAGCTCTAGTAGTAGGTCAACTCTTTCTCTGGTGCCCCGATCCTTATTGAGGTTGAGCATGTTTTGGTGGCATATTGGGAATCTTCCTAAAAGTCATAACGTATCAATTCCCAATGCTCAACACAAATATTTCCAACAAGGATGAGTAATGTAGCATTGGTCATATATAAGATTCTCTAATTAAAAGGAAACATTCACATCCTAATCTTGTTTCTATCACACACAAAACCATTCACAACAATTAAGCTTTTATCCTGAAATTTTATTTCTTTACTTCCAATTGCATTGGATGATCCTAAGATCCTGAGGGTTGTCAGACTTAGTCCTAGAGTTTGCTCTGATACCACCAAATATCACACCCTACCTTGCCCTTTATATGGCATACGTATGCCGGCACTAGATACCTCACCGCACCCATTCAGCCTGCCAAACCAGGATCCTACTCTAGGAGAGTCCACAACACCACAACAATATATGCTAAAATCATAATCAGAGTTCGCAACGGATCATATAAAATCAAATAAAGATAATATCCACCCAGTGCTTCTATGTGATACTTGATACCATATATACAATGATTCCCAACAACATATACAGTAATCCATATATATATACATTCATCCCATTGTAAAACAAATATTTACACATAATATTTTCCAACAATAGTTTTAGCCACCAACCTATATCACCAAAAATTGATTTCCACCACTATCCACATATATACACAAAAGGATAATCAAATACATCAGTCTTCAATATTGCTATCCACCGTATGCACAATCATCACATTCGCAGTCATGCCCATGGCTGAAATCATCAAAATTCGAAATACAAGCCAACCGATCCATAACCATGTCATGATGCTCTGAATTATCAACCTATAGCTAACTGCTCTCCTCATCTATGGAACAAAGAAATGGGGGGTGAGCACATGGTGATGCTTAGTGAGGGGGTGGGATAGAAACAAACACACGCATCCGTATGTAATGCATGCTCCACACAATAGAATGATGCTCATTGATCCATTTATTTATCTATTCAGATTTCCTAGTCCATTACTAAGTCTCATCTCCTATGGGTATAAGTGCTACTGACGCAGGTGGCATTCCCTACCCTATACATTGGGCCTCAGGAATACAAGCTACGCAGCAAGTAGGAGGTAGCCAGTGCCTATACGGGTCCCGATCGACACCGACTAAACCCTAAAAGGTAACCCTATATCATAAATATATCTACAGGAATACAGTACATCATATCCGGTCATACACACTCACACCCATACACATCCACCACTGGTACAGTATGTCATATCACTCATAGTGCACTGCTGATTAGGTAGTCACTTTTATTGGGATTAGTTCAGACCTAACCCCTTACGGACAAAGGGTGTAGCACTTGGGGTTATGATTCCTAGCCCAACATTCTATATGGTGCACAACAAATCATCCAAACCATATATGCACACATGGGCACCTGCACGTGACCCATCTCACTTACCTTTCCTTCGACATTTTCACCACCATTATATCCATCATACCACAAATATGCAAGTAGATGCAAATGATGAAAATGAATGCAAATGCACAAATAAAAAAAGTAATGCAATGCAAATGTACAAATACAATAAGTAATGTATGCTCAACATTAACAAACACACCAAAAGAATGGGGGTTGAGAAGGGCATCCACTCACCGTGAATATCAGGGCCCACAATCTCTCCTGGTGCCGTGGAATCTCTCTCACGGCTATCTGGGATTCCTAAAAATCAATAATTATACACATGTATTAAAATGAGGAAATTTTTTATCTACCCTTAATAGTGCTACCTAATATATCCCTAATAAGATCATCTATAACCTCCTTTATATGCTCCACAATTCCTCTTCAAGTCCAATTTAAAAAATTGCATTTTAAATCCTTAGGGTATTATATGGGATTCAATAGAAATTTTAGATTTCCCTCAGTTTGACCCAATTTCTTATATGAAATTATGAACCTAGAGTGGATATCAATATTTTAACTTCAAAATTGATGATAAATTCTCAATTCCATAAGCATGCATGGAATTCATACTCAATATCTCTTGCATTTGTCCCGATACCCTCAAATTAGTGAAATTGAGATGGGATTTCTTTCCAATTTCAAATTAATTCTCTGTTCCAAAGCTTCAAGTAAGAAACCTAGTCTCCCATTTCCAAATTGGCCTTCAATAATGAAGATCCCATCTCAGATTTCATTTCACATATATATATATATATATAATTCCATCTACAATAGTAAAATAAAACCATTTTTTATGATAAACCCTCAATTTGTGGTTGCATGTTTGAAATTCATCATTAATCTTACCATACATGTGATCTACCATCAATTCCCACCTTGCAGGTGAATCTTGGACCTCAAAACAGTGAAATAAAAATGAATTTTTACCTTGCATGTGGAGAATTAAGCTTCAATTAACTTGCATATAAATTTCAGACCTTAGAACAGTAAAATTGAATGGATTTTCTCCTCATCCACATGGAATTTTTCCTAATTAAGGAAAGTCAATGAGAATCCTCATTCTCTATAGGAATCGGTCATGGTGTACACATCAATTGACTAAATTATTACATTCCTTTCCAATTTAATTCACCAATTTCAGAGAAATTAAACTCTATGTAGTTGAGTTGTTACTGAAATTTCCAGATTTCCTCTCTTTTCACAAATTCCAGTCCAAATCAATTTAAACCGCATTTTATTTCTAAAAATCCCTCTTATTAGAAGTTAATCTATGTGAGATTTCTTACCTTTTTTCTGAATCCTCTAGCAATCTCCCAAGCAAATCGATCTCTACAGCAATTTCTCTCTCTTCCCTTCTCTTCTTCTCCTCTCTTCATCTTCATCTTCTTTCTCCTTTCCTCCTCTTACTAAAGGGTGAATAGAATGTGAGAAATAAAGGCTAGATAGGAGGTGATGGCCTTTATATAGCTCCACCTTTTATAATATTAAAATATACATTTTATATCTATTTTTTTCACCCCTTTTATCAAACCGGTAGTTGCTGCTTGCCCTCTGTCTGCTAAGTCTGATATATTTTGTTCATCCAGAATTGATCTGGCTAGCCGGTTGAATTTCCAAATAAATCCAGTAGTTGCCGATTGCATTCCGTAGTTGTCTGCACTCTGCCATCAAAAGACTTGTCAAATTCAAACATAACTGAACCGGTAGTTGCTAGTTCAAATCGGTAGTTGTCGGTTGACCTTTGTTTCTTGGCCTGTTCAGATAGTCTATACGAAAATTATCATATCTTTTCCATCCAAACTCGGATTGAGATAATTCAAGTTGCGTTGGTTTCATAACTCAATGCTCTATCATTTGTTAGAAGAAATAAGCTTCAGATATTGTCATATAAAATGACTAAAATACCAATGAATATGTGAACTTGTTCCCTCACAGTTAACTGGAACTCCAATCAAAATTATATATATATATATATATATATTAAAATAGACTTCAGTTAATTTACATCCCAATTTGAATCACTTTATATATCCCTATATGCCCTACAAATCCCCTCTCAGACCCACACTTTGTTATCAAAATCTGAGGGCAGAATGGTCTCTGGAAGCCTAACCGGCTGGAGACCCTGGCCCGACTGCCTGGCCGGATGTCTCCCACTGGTCGTGCCTTTTGGGTAGAATTTTAATTTTGCATGCTACCCTTAGGTTTTCTCCATAATTATGGTCTCTGTTGCCTTATTTCTATACTGAACCTTCACAACAGTATTACATACTAGCATATTTCTTAATTTGGAACTCACCTCGTCTCTTCCAAAACATCCTTATCTTAGGGCAAAACCACTTGTGAAGAAATAGGGAACCAATGACTAAGGCGTTGGAGCATTTTTGACCAAACATGTTACCAAGCATTAATGACATTTGCACATTTTTTCTCTTTTTTTTTTTCACTAATAAGCTCTATTCTACTCCACTACTTTTGGCATGAATGACATGGTGGAGAAAACACCAGACACCCAAGTTACTATGTAGCTTCGCTTTTTGCATATGCCCATAAAGACAGTGATGCTAGAGTTACTTCAGAAGTTTCCTCCCAAGGAATTTCGATCAAGACACCACGCTTCCTGAGGTGCAATGCCCTGTCTAGTTCAAAGGGAATCAACTCTTATTCTTTTTTATACCACATTTCACATTTCATTTAAAATTGTGCATTTGTCAACCCATGCCAAATTAAAAAGAAGGTCTCAACTCCAAATCAAAAGTACAAGGAACCCACAATCGTACATATGGTCCATCACCATAAAACAGGGGTCTCTTATTTTTCAAAAGAAAGTCCCATCTCAAGACACATGCTTGTTTCTTTCTTCTCAACAGGGTTTTATACGTTCAAAATGGGTACCTTCGTCAAAACTTTTATTTTCATACATCAAGCATCCGAATGGTCTGATCATTAGCCAAAAGCCAAAGTAGGACTTCATCCTTAACAAGCTCAAAAATAAAAAGAAAAACAAACAAAACAAAGTGAAAAAAAAAACAAAAACTAGTTTCCCTCCCCCACACTTAAGTCATGCAATGTCCTCAATGCATGGAAAGAATTAAAAGCAAAGACAATGCAAGGGGGTCATACCTGATTAAAAGTTAGTCATCAGTGTAAAGAGGTTCATGGAGATCCATGACCTCTTCACTACTAGTAGTAGGAAACTCGAGGAACGGTTTTAAACGCTGACCATTAACCTTCGAAATTACCCCTGTTCCTGGATTCAAAATCTCCACAACCCCATGGGGATATACATTATGAACAATAAATGGGCCATCTCATTGGGATCTAAGCATACCAGGAAAAAGATGCAATCGAGAGTTGTACAATAAGACCTTATCACCAATTGCAAAAGATTTACGCAGAATATGTTTATCATGGAAAGCTTTGGTCTTTTCCTTGTAAATTCTAGAACTTTCATAGGCTTCATTCCTAAGTTCCTCCAACTCAGATAGTTGGAGCCTACGATGAATTCCCGCATCAGACAAATCAAAGTTAAGCTTCTTAATGGCCCAAAAGGCCTTATGCTCCAACTCAACTGGTAAGTGACAAGCTTTCTCATACACCAAACGGTAGGGAGACTGGCCAAGGTCAGTCTTGAATGCAGTCCGATGGGCCCACAAGGCATCAATGAGCCTAAGGGACCAATCCTTACGGTTGGGATTAACAGTTTTCTCCAAGATTTGTTTGATCTGCCTATTAGACACCTCCACTTGGCCACTAGTTTGGGGGTGATAAGGGGTAGATAACTTATGGGTGATCCCATACTTTTTCATTAAGGCCTCAAAAGGTCGATTACAAAAATGAGTACCCCTATCTCTAATTATTGCACGTGGTGCACCAAAGCGGGAAAAAATGTTCTCTTTGAGAAACTGGACCACCACTTTGTGGTCATTAGATTTACAAGGTATGGCTTCTATCCATTTAGAAACATAATCAACAACCAAAAGTATGTACAAATTCCCAAAGGAATTAGGGAATGGTCCCATAAAATCGATGCCCCATACATCAAAGATCTCAACTACCAAAATAGGGTTGAGGGGCATCATGTTCCTTTTATTGATACGGCCAAAAGACTGGCAAGCAGGGCAAGCCTTGCAAAAATCAAAAGCATCTCTAAAAAGAGTGGGCCAATAAAATCCGCATTGGAGAACCTTTACGACAGTCTTCTTAGGTCCAAAGTGTCCACCACATGCATGATCATGACAAAAAGAGAGAATGGAATGTTGCTCATGATCAGGAACACATCGTCGGATAATCTGATGTGGACATATCTTAAACAAATAAGGATCATCCCAGAAAAAGTGCTTAACTTGGGAATGAAACCTATACTTATCTTGGGTGGACCAGTGATCCGGAGTCACACCTGAAACTAAGAAGTTGACAATGTCAGCAAACCATGGTTCACTGGACATTGCAAATAATTGTTCATCTGGAAAGTTCTCGTTGACTGGAGAATCAACAGTCAAGGAATTGGGAAGCCAGGATAAATGGTCTGCAACTAGGTTTTCAACTCCTTCCTTATCCCTAATTTCTAAATCAAACTCTTGCAAAAGTAAAACCCACCTAATGAGACGAGCTTTGGCATCCTTCTTCTGAACTAGGTATCTGAGGGCAGAATGATCAGTATACACTACCACATGTGAACCAACTAAGTAAGACCGAAACTTTTCTAATGCAAACACAACAGCTAAAAATTCTTTTTCAGTGGTTGTATAATTGAGTTGTGCATCATTTAAGGTCCTACTAGCATAGTAAATGACAGTGGGCAACTTATTAATCCTTTGACCTAAAACTGCTCCTATGGCAAAATCTGAAGCATCACACATCAATTCAAAAGGTTCAGTCCAAACAGGTGGTTGAACAATGGGTGCATTGGTCAACTCCTTCTTAAGTTGTTTGAAGGATTCTAGGCACTCTCTGGAAAACTCAAAAGTCTGATCTTTGACAAGTAATGAGGTGAGAGGTCGGGCTAACTGACTAAAGTTCTTAATAAACCTTCTGTAGAAGCCTGCATGCCCTAGAAAAGACCGAACATCCTTAACAGATTGAGGAGGTGGTAAATTAT
>NC_056569.1:4694177-4694245 GCF_013358625.1 Macadamia integrifolia
ATCTTAATAGAACTATCTGCCAATTGAAGAGTAGTTCCAGTGGCTTTCAATTCTCCTAATCCTAATTG
>NC_056569.1:4697731-4773485 GCF_013358625.1 Macadamia integrifolia
AAAAACAAATCTTTAATCACTTAAGGATGTGGTCCATCGATCCTTGTTGGCATTTGGAGTATTCCTTGTACCTCTGGGACAATTGCAAACTGGCTGGTTCTGCATCTCGGTTCAGTTCTGATCCATTATTCTTTTTCTGACCCGAAAAGAATAATCATTTGTACGGGTGACCAAACGAATGTGTACTTTTAATTGAACACGTCCATCTTGCTCAGAATTTCGTCCTCTTCGTAACCATGGAAAGAAATAGGACCTCTTTACGTGTAAAATTGAAGATATAGCGCCCGATAATCCTTAAGGCCTTGAAAATATAAAATCTACAAAAAGAAAGTAAAACCCAAGGTAGCTCCATTCTAAATATGTAAAATGCATGTTTTACTACCCTAGATTTCACACATAAATGTGCTCATCATTCATCATTTGAGAAATGGATTTGATGATGGTCCAATATAGGGATCGGGATCATGCAAAAGTGATTTGGAGTCGCCACTTAGGATTATGGGCCTAGGACCCAGGGGTGGGCTCAATTTCTAAGAAGAGGGCCCGAAAGTTGGTTTGGTCCAGAGATTTAGGGTAAGTGTCAGGTTGTAGAATTGAGAAGGTGTTAGGCACCCAGTCTACTCGGTTCAACCGGTCTTCCTACTAGATACTTAAGAACGAACATTTTTCGCAATTATTCCTATCCTGCATGCATGGCTAAGTTATCACACATATGTACATTGATTGAATTTAAATAACTATGTACACTAAAGCAATGTCTATATAAAGTCTACATCATGATAATTATGTTGAGAAATTATACCTAAGCTTGACCCCTGTTTCGGGTCAAAAGGGGTGGAATCCCTGATTGATGCTTGTACGAACTTCCTTGTGGATTCTCCTGGCTCAAGGGAAGACGGTCTTGACCTTCAACTTCCTTTCTCGAGAGATGCTGACTGTGATAATATTTTAATAGAATTCAGGCTAGGAATGATTACTTTCGATTTTGAATTAGGACAGAGCTTCAGCTAGGGAAGGCTATTTTCTGGCTTAGGCTGAGGTGGTATTCGGACAGAGCTTCTGCTAGGGGTGGGCTACTTTCGGGTTTTGGTTGAGGTGGTACTTGGACAGAGCTTCCGCTAGGGATAGGCTATGGGACGGCTAGGATGAGGTGGCACTCGGACAGAACTTCCACTAGGGATAAGCTATGGGAGGGCTAGGTTGATGTGGATAGAGCTTCTGCTAGGGATAGGCTATGGGAGGGCTAAGAGAAAAATTTTTCTAAAAATCTCACTCAAAGAAAGCAAAGGATTGAAGAGTCCCGAAGGCCCGAAGAACACTTCGAATCTTATGAAGATCTCTTTGAAGGCTTGGAAAACCTCAAAGAGGGGAATGAGAGGAGAGAGGGTTTACAAGGGTGCTCACTTGGAGGCTTGGATGTTGTGGTGTGAAAAACCAAAGGGAGGGGGGTATTTATAGGATTCTTGAACCAATGGGGAGAAAAAGGGAATTCTCTTGGCCAATAGGAGAAAAAGTGATTTTTCTAAGCCAATGGGAAGAAAATATGAAAATATGGACCAATGAGAGGGAGGGGGATTTTCTTGGACTAATAGGAAAAAAGTGAAATTTTTTGGGCCAATAAGGTAAAAAGATTCTTTTCTTGGACCAATGGGAGGTTGCGGTGTAGGGTATGCTAGCGGGGTAGTGTATATGCACAAGTGTCTCTTCACCCACTGGGTTAGTGGAACACAAATCCCGGCCACTGACGGTGGCGCATGAGGCTGGGTCGAGGTGCACTGGGCATGACAGGCACTGGTCCATAGGGTTGGTAGGCAACGTGCATGGGTGTGCAAGCATTGGCGCATGGGTGTGCAGGTAGAGGCACCAGGCATGCACGCTGGGGCGCCAGGCATGCACGTAGGCCATGCGGCGGGGGCTCGCAGGCCTTGCGATGGGGGTGAGTAGGTCATGCCTGCTAGCTGGCTGGCAGGCAGGCAGGTAGGTTGGTGCATGCGACATGCCCGTGGAAAAATAAGATTTTCTATGGAAGATTGCGGGAGATCCAACGATCCGATTTTGACGTACCATATATCATTAGAATCGTATTTCCGAGTACATCCGTATGGTCATTATGATCAGATTATTTCAAATATAAAAAAGTCAAAATTGAACCCTCTTTTCTTCCACATAGGGTTTCCGGGGTTTTTCAGGTAGGGGATGTTTCTGGGTTTCATTAGTCCATCATCATCTCTATCGATCGGAAGCAAGAAGTCATGCCCAAGATCCGTATTTCATCATAGCCGGAAGGGGTGACAGAATTGGGTGTCTACAGAGGGTGAAAAAATTGGGTGTCTATAGTGTTTTGGTGCAAACCTATGCCTGACTGGATGAAACTTAATGTGGATGGCTACTCAATTGAAAATTCGGGAAAAGCAAGGGCAGGTGGGGTGATGCGAAGCTATAATGGGGCTATCATGGGCTCTTTTAAAGCTTACCTTGGAATCCAATCTAATTATGTGGTTGTGTTTAAAGTTCTGATGGAAGGTCTACGTATGGCGAAAGAATTAGGTGTGAGATTGCTCTGGATTGAAGCTGACTCTGCGCCCTGGTCTTTGCTGTCCAAGTAAGATCTATTCCTTGGTATGTAGAGCATGATTGGATTTTAATGCAGCCATACTTGAACTCTATAGTCTAGAAGATTTCTCACTGCTTTAGGGAGGCAAATTGCATTGTGGATTTCCTAGCAAAGGAAACAACAAAAAAGAAAATTTCGGAGAGGAATGTAATTTTTCCCAGTCATATAAGGGATGAGATCAGACATGATGTTGAGTCTAGGCCTAGCTTTAGGTTCGACTAATTGGATTTTTCTCCTTTGCGGATGACAATGCCGGAGGTGAAGGTTAAAAATCCAGTTTTTATATTTCTTCTGTAATTCCTTTCTTTTTTTTTTTTTAATGAAATTCCCAGCCTTTTAGCGAAAAAAAAAATCCAATTTAATTGGAGCCCATTTTTATTTTTCTTCATTTTATCAATGACGTGTTTTTTAGGGACCCACAAAGTAAACCTCCTATATATCGGATCGGTTCAGTAATCAGTACTAGAGTGAGTACCAGATACCTTGAACCACATAGGTTTTGCTAGGCCCCACAGGGTAAGCACGTACTATGATTATAACTTGAAAGAAACGAGGATAGTTCTGTAATTCACATATAAGCAAGATGAGGACCGGTGGGTTTTAAAAAAGACCGCCAGCTGAGCTGACCATTAGGAGGTGAAGGTTTGGTGGTACGTAATTAAATCTCCCCCAAAATTTGAACCACCGGAGCGAACAAGCTTGAAAGAAACAAGTATTCCTCTCCCAAAACAAAAAACATAACATCATGAATACTGTTCTTCACGGCTAATCATCCTTTTCTTTCCCTTGTTTCTCTAATTATGAAGAAGAGAAGCTTTGCTTCTCCACCTTCCTCTCCCCCAACTCCTCCTTCTCCCCTTCCCATCAGCGTTGGCCCCGGGCATCAAAAGTATAACTTCTCCCCGTCGCCGTCACCTTCGCCTCCCTTCTCACCTCCTTCAAGCCGGACATCTTCGGAGATCAATCCTCTCTTATGGAAGGACTCACCAAGCCGACCACGGGTGCCATCAACATTTTCACTAGATCGAGTTGCCGACGAGTTGGGTTCACACAGTTCATCATCATGCCTAAAGGACTTGTAAGTTTTCCTTAATTTCTCATCCTTTTGTTTTTTGATGGATCTTTAGTCGATCATTAGCTAGTGAAGTAGATACATATCAAGAAAATTCGTAAGAAAGAAGAAGGTAGTAAGTGTATGCTTACTTCGTGTCTTCTAAACCCCCAACCCAACGGCTAGTCAAATTTCTTTTGATCCAACAGTCAACCCTAATCAATAACTGCATAATCAGTGAAATGCACTTTGCTATCGGTATCAGTATCAGTATCAATAATCGTATCAGTCACTGTTAATATCGAATATGGATCGGATTGTATCACGTCCTTAATTTTTTATTCTTTTTTGGGTAGGATATCACGTCCTTAATTATTGGCTGTAAAAACAAACCATTTTGTGGCCAATACTCCTGATCTTTATAATGGCCGTATCAGTCATAGCAGTAGTGATACAATACAGATCGGAATGTATCAAGTCTGTATTGCGTCTAAAGTAAAAATGAAACCACTTTTTGGACAGTTACTTTCAATCTGGAATGATATATAGCGGATAACGCTGTGATACCGATACATATCGACCGATATGATATCAAGTACATTGAATGCGAATGTAGAAGATCGGTTCCAGTGGATCGACACAGCACTGAGTTGTCGAGAGATTTGATCAGACCATTCAGGCCACTGGTCGTGGCATGCATTGATCTTCGAGGACTCTGTCTCATCTTTGACATTGAAGAGGACAATGTGTTATATTGTCTGGGAAGATATTTTGGTAGTTGAAGTTATTGATAAAGTGTAAAAGAGGCTGAAATTAGAATAGGATCTGCATTGAAGGGGAAGAGCCCAAGATGTGGAGAAGTCGAACTTGAAAGAGGTAGAAAAGAGTGAGTTTGTGCAATGGCCTTAATAATTTTCTTGACCTTCTTCTTTATGAATCTCTAGAAGAAGGAGATGAAGAGAAGAAGGGATAGAGAGGGCTAAGCCAGGGAGAGATGGACGCAAGTACCCGAACACAGCTCGGCCACAAGGGCAAAATTGGGAAATAAAGAAGTTGATTATAAAAAAAGCAGTTGTTAAGAAACCCCAAAAATCATAGTTGAAGCATGAGGTAACCAAACGTTATTTCCTTAAACTTGGGGTACCTCAGATGCAATTTATCTTTTTCTATATAATCGCACCTCGCACAATGTAGGAAATCTGATCAAAATTTAGGAAGGGAAGAACTATTACCTCGTGTGCTACAAACTAATGCCTCCTATGGAACTCAGCTATTTCATAATCTAGCAACACAGCGGATGTAACAAACACATTGAAATATGATTGCACAAATATTGAGGAGATAAGCTTCTTATCTCGCTCACGTATAAGGTTCACAAACCCTAATCTACCATTCAAAAGAAAAGGCAAAGTGACAAGAGAGAGAGAGAGAGAGAGATAGATTTCTACTGGAGAGAAGAGGGGCTAAGTAATGTAGGTCGACATTCCCTCAAAGCCCCCGCCCCCACCCCCACTTAATTAATGGAAGAGGAAATTAAACTCCCCTCCCCTAGATGTTTTAGGTATTACACTTAGACCCCCTGCGAAGTTTATAATTACAACCGTACCCTGTGGTGTTAACACTATTAGAAACAGATGTTAAATGACATTTTTACCTCTTTCCTCTTTCTTTAAATATCATTCTCTCCAACCTCAATAAGTTGATTTCTTGGAGCCGTTCAACCCCGCGATCACCTGAGGCAATTGAGAGTTTCTTCTTTAACTTCGATCACCTGAACCGATTGAGGGAGAGAGGTGCCAATCAATGGTTTCACCGATGACATATCTGCTTACAAGACTAGAGATATGGATATGATTTAGTGAATTAGAGCTCTCATACTTCAGGAACACATCCATGGCTGCTATTGTCTCTATGGCTTTGGATTTCCATTTCACCTTGACACATTCATCTGATGCAAAGAGACCCTTTTTGTTCTTCTCATCTTCCAGACAACAACCCACCGAGAGATTCACCATTCTCTGCGTCTCCTCTGCCACCACCAAATCTTCTCCTGATGCAGCAACAAGAGCAGAAGCAGAATCTCCACCACAAAACCCATCCCTATCCGACTAGCTAAAGCCCCTATCCCTCAATCTCCTCTCTGAGGCCAAGAAAAACAAACAACCTCAACTCCAATCCAAGCCCAATTCCACCTGGGTCAATCCATCTAGACCTAAACGCTCTGTCCTCACCCTTCAACGCCATAAATGCTCTTCTCTCTATTATAGCCCTCAACTCTAAGACCTTAAGTTCTTCTCTCGCAAGCTCAATACTGTGAACCCTCTGAAATCTCCTTTTCTGCTGCTCTCCAAGAGATCCCTCACCCACCAACTAGAGATAATGCGCTTTTAGTCCTCAACAACTTGAAGCCATTGCAAAAAATCCTCTTTTTCTTCAATTGGCTCAAGACCCAGAACCTTTCCCCCTTGAAACCATCTTCTACAATGTCACCATGAAGTCATTGAGGTTCGAAAGGAGTATCAGCTCATTGAAAACCTTTCCCATGAAATGATCGACACTGGAGTTGAGTTAGATAACATCACTTACTCCACTATCATCACTTGTGCCAAGAGATGCAATAAATTGGATAAGGCCATCAATGCTCTCTTCGATTTCAGATTTCCGAACAACCTACCGCAAATGTTAGAATAAACCCTAACTCTCCCATGGTTTCTCAAGGAAGAAGATGATAATAATGGTTGAGGGAAAAATCGTCATCTCCATTGGACCAAGGGTATTTTGGGGTTTAATACAAATTTGTATCACACTTAACGGTTTCTCACTCATGGTCAAGGTATGGTTGATATATTCTACAACTTAGAAGGGAGGAATTTGTAATTACAAACTTCGTAGGGGAGGGTTGTGTAATACCTGAAACATACAGGGGAGGGGAATGTAATTTCCTCTTAATGGAATCAATCTTTTTGGTTTCTAATTAGGATAGATATTCTATTGTCTCTCTTTCCGAATTGCATATTATTGTATAAAGAGTTATTGGAGTCTGTAAGGGAAAACAGATTCTTTTTGGTCGGATGGAGAGAGAGAGTGAGGGGTGAACCATACCCTCTTTTCTCCTTCATTCCCTTCTTTGGGGTTTTCAATGTGGAATATTTCTTGTTGTCTTTTTCCCGCTTATTTCCTCTCACCTATCTGCCTTGCAGGGTGATGTCTCCAAACATGTCTGGCGACTATAAGGGATGGGGAAAGCATGATTTTTGGAGTCATCTAGGATTCAAGGCCTTGAACCCTATGGTGGAGCCCAATTCTATTCGAGGGATCAAGCTCAAGTAGGGGGTTAAATTCTTGTGAAAGGACGAAAGCTCCGAATTTGACTTCATATTTTGGTCTATTCCAGAAATAGGGGTCCATGTCAGGTTACGAGTGTGGGAAGGTGTTAGGCACTCACCTCACCCGGAATTTCTAGTTTTTCTACCAGATGCTTGGATTTCGAATATTCTCCCTTGAGAATTTTAACAACCTAAGCTGACATGGAAGCTTTATCACACGATATAATATAACATATCTATATTATTGCATGGAATGATTAAAAAAACTATTAAAACATTACATCGAATAATACATAATCTATATTAAAATCATATAAAATGATAAGTTGTATAAAATGACAGAAAATATAACTAACTTGTCTATATAAATGTGTGATGCCTCTTGAAATGATGATGATGATTGTTATTTTATGTGAGGAACACATATAATGAACATATGGGATGCTGAAGTAGACTATCATTTAATGTACAAATGCATAAATTAATACATGAAATCATAAATAAAGTCGTTATTCTATGTGGTGAACACATATAATAATGAATGCAGAGATGAGGTATGGATCATGCACACAAATAAAATCACGATCTATATTATTGCAAAGGAATACAGTGTTATGATGCAGAAATGGATTTTGGCTTTGGGAATCTGGGCAGCACTTCCGCGCTATATTCCTAGAATAGGAATCAACAGTGGGAACATGGGTAGAGCTTCCACGCTATATTCCTAGAACATGAATCAACTATGGGAATACAGGTAGTGCTTTTGCGCTATGTTCCTAAAATAGGAATTAGCTATGGGAATATAGGCATTGCTTCCACGTTATGTTCCTAGAACAGGAATTAGCAGTGGAAGATGGGCAGGGCTTCCGCGCTATAATAAAAATATCAAAATCAACTGTAAAAATTTAAGCAGAGGTTCCGTATGAACCTGAAATGGATGACGCGGTCTTCCAGACCTAGGGAAATAGGGCTTCTGTACTAGGGTGTCGACTTCAGCGAGCTTTGAACGATCGGCTCTGAAATCCCCCAAACTCTTGCATTCTTTCTTTCCTTTTTTTTTTTTTTCAAGGGTCTCTAGAACAAAGATTTCTCTCTCAAGATTTTCTTCCCCCTTTGGGGATTTTTTTTCCTTTTTTAGTTTGCAGGGGTTTGCGGAATAGAGATTTCACTCTCTGGGGATTTCTCTCTACCTTTCTCGGTGACCCGGGGTCACCTATTTATAATAGAAAGGAGAGATCCATGAAGAATTCTTACAAGGAGATGGTAAGACTTACCATCTCCTTATAAAATCTTACATGGAGATGGTAAGCTTTATCATCCTCCGTGGAAGCAAACACTAAAAGGGTGAGATCCATGGGATATCTTACACAGAGATGATAAGGTTTACCATCTTACCAGATTACAGGATCGAGATATACCAAAATCCAGGGAAATAGGGATCTCCTGGTTCTGTATGGCAATCAGGACGAGATATGTGCAATACCTTACTCCGATCCAGCAAGGAGACTTACACTAAGATAGGTGCAATACCTTACTTAGAACTAAATCGTGCTGAAATTAAAATAAACAAATAAAGAACAAGACCATAAACTCAAAATAAAGGATATGGAATTGCAGAAAATAAAAGTTGCTTAACTAGATCTATTTCTTGGAATCAAGAGGCTCGACTGTAGGCTTTGATCCAAAGATAGAACAAGAAGTTGTTGTATGCAGATGTAGAAAGCTAATAATGTAATCAAAGAAAATACTTTGGAATATAATTTGAGAAATCAAATTATACAATATTTGGAGATTTTGATCCAGAGTTCTTGGGTTTTTGGGTAGGCTTGGGTTGGAAGGTTTGAGAAGAAGAAGGTTGTTTGGTCTGAGTAGTGGCTTTGAGCTGTAGTCAGCTAACCTTTGGAGGGCGATCAGACTTGAAATGATCAGAGCCTGTTGTCGAAGTCTGCTGGAACACTTGAAGGTCCGGCGGAGTACTTCAGAGATATTGGAAGAACTTGTGAGGACAAAGCTTGCTTCGGAGCTTCTCTCTCTAAGTTACAAGTTTGAGAAATCCTAATTTTCAAGTGGTTTGGGTGATGGGGTGATGCTCCTTTTATAATGCAAGGAGGCTCATTTGAATTACATGTGAGTTTGGATATCATTTGGATTTCATTTGGTACTGTACCAAATTAGGTACTATTCGACATTTCATTTGTCACTATTTGGAACTGTGCACTTGAATTTGTATTTTGGAGTGAACAGTTACTGCCGACAGTTGTGGAACTGTTGGCGCCAAAAGTTTGAGTTGCTGTCGACAAATGATTTGAAATCTTTGCTTGGAGTTGCTGTCGACAAATGATTTGGAATCTTCTATGATCTTACCACGGCATTCCACGTGTCAGAGACACTGTTCTCTGTATTGGTTTGATCAAGGGGTTTATATCCTATTTGTTTGAGCCGGATATTGGCCGGACTATCCTTTAACCTGGGATAGTAACAGTACCTCCTTTCCATAATAGGTTGTCCGAGGTTGTTTGACTAGGTATGTTTTACGGCCATACCGATCGGCTAATTTATAACCGTCCTAGCAAACGTTAAAGACCAAACTAAGGTTTGGTCGATGAAGACTTTGATTTTGTAGCCCTTTGAGATTTTTGAGAGGTTACTTCTTTGAATTTGCTGGAGGAAGATGCCTTGGAGCTGGCAAGCTCATAATCAGGGTCATCCTTATATGGATCTTACCATAGCAAAGTTTGTGGGCAGGAATAGATCCTTTGATGGATTTGAGGCTATATGCATCATCACTGGAGCCTGCTTCGCCTTCTAAGTCTGAACTGAGCTCGGCTAATCGGGCCAGAAGGGCTTTCTTCTCACTTTTGATGCTTGACTTTGATGTGCTTTGGATTGTTGGAATAGGTTTAAGACCTGTGAGGATTTTGATAAGGGACGTACTTTCACATTTAGAGACGTCACAGTTATCCCACCATTTGACGTTGAAGGATTGGCAAAGAATTGGAGCAATCCAGTCAGGTACCTGGTAATCATAAATTTGATACTCCTAGAAAAGTATCCATGCCAGACGACAGTGGAGAAAGAACCGGAGTAGGTCAGGTTGGTGAGGTTGGGGGATTGTATTTTGACAGAATATTTCAAAGGAATCTTGTATTTGTGGTGGGAGGATCTCAATCATAGGACCATATTGATCCCACCATTTAGGGAACCAGAGGGGAGTTTGATTATTGAATCTGTACTCAAAACAGAAGAACCAAGAGTGGTGGTTGATTCTGTTTTGGAAGCAGAAGGCTTTGAACCAGGTGTCCTGGTAGTCAAAGTATGTAAAGGTTTGTGGGGTAAAGGTATTTGAAAAACTTTTTGTATTAAGGGGATGACTGCCCCAATCTTGTAGTGAAAGAATTTTACATATAGTTACAGTTGTATGTGTAACCAATGTTTGGTCATTTTTGTCATAGTTGAGTTTGAATCTGACGGAGTCAGTTTCTACGAGGATATATTCGTAGAATTCTTGATTTTTTAAAGGAGGGGTGGAATGGTGATGCCATCCTTTGTAGAAAATTTGTTGTGCCATCATGGTAGGAGAGTCGGCATATTTGAACAGGGGCTCTTCAATGGTGAAGAGGTCTTCTTTGCATAGTTTTTTATGGTATTGGCTTTTGAGTTTAGAACCTTGGGCTGTTTGGAGAGGTTTGGCTTGAGTAATTTGTAGGCTAGAACTAGTCTTATTTGAGGTTTGGAGGGGACCAGCGGCTGAGGAAATGACCACAACATGGGAATAGGGTTTATTTGTAGTGGCCATCTGGGATTGGCTTCGAGTAACTATTTGGTTGGATGGTGCAACAAAGGCTGCTGAGGCACCATAGCTTGATTTGGTTTTGAAAATTGAATTTGAGGAGGTGGACTCCTTAGGGGGAGCCATCTTGATAAGGTTGATTTGAAGAGTCTGGCCCTGTAGGAATTCATGGGTAAGAAAGTCAGGGACATAATTGGATTCTCCTTTAATATATTCTATTTGAAATTCAAAAATTGATAATAAAGCTTGCCAGCGGGCAAAAATTTGTTTTGATGCAAGATTTAAAACATCATTTTGTAAAACATATTTGGCTGCACTACAATCAACACGAACTAAAAATGGTTTGTTTAATAATGTATTTTGAAAATTTTGTATGCAGAGAACAATCGATAAAATTTTCTTTTTGATGGTACTGTAATTCTTTTGAGCAGAATTCCATATACCAGAAGTAAATTGGATTAATTTTTCTTTGTTGTTATCAAGAAGTCTTTGTTTGAGAATTCCTCCATATCCAATATCTGAGGCGTTGGTTTCAACAATCTTGAAAGCCTCAGGATTAGGAATAAATAAACAGGGAATTTCCTTAACTAATTTTTTGATTGTTTGAACGGCCGTAGTCTGGGTTGATGACTAAGGAGTTGGTTTCTTTTTAAGCCGAAGGTATAATGGCTCGGCAATTTTACTGATTTGAGGAAGAAAATCACGAACGTAATTTAGACTTCCTAGAAATCTTTGTAATTGAGTTTTGTCAAGGATTTGATCAGGGAACTTTTCACCAAAAGTAATGGCACGATCAATAGGGGTGAGGGTACCCTTTTCGATCAAATGGCAAAGAAACCTAACTTTGGTGAGGAAGAATTCCATTTTTCTTTTAGATAAAACAAGACCATTTGATTTTATAATTTGGTAAAACATTCTTAGGTGTTTGAAGTGTTGTTCAATAGAATTTGAGAAAACCAAGACATCGTCAATATAGACAATGGTAAATTGCCCATAGGAGTTAAAAATGTCATTCATGATCTTCTGAAATTCACTAGGGGCATTTTTGAGGCCAAATGGCATAACGTTCCATTCATACAGGCCGAAGGGAGTTGTGAAGGCAGTTTTGTAACGATCTTTCTCTTGGATCTGGATCTGCCAGAAACCAGATTTTATATCGGATTTGGAGAAGATTTTTGCTTGATAAATTCTTTGGAGCAGGTCTTTTTGGTTTGGGATTGGATATCTGACCCATTGGAGGGCATCATTTAAGGGTTTGTAATTTACGACTAACCTGGGAGTACCTCTTTCTATTTCAGCAGCCTTGTTGACATAAAAGGCCGTACAACTCCAAGGAGAAGTACTAGGTCGAATAAGTTTTTTAGCCAAGAGATTATTAATCTCTTCTTTGCAAGTCTCAAGGAGAGTTTGATTCATTTGGGATGGTCGTGCTTTAGTTGGGATTTGAAGGTCTGAAAATCCAGAAGCATAAGGTAGGAAAACCATATGCTGCTTGCGATGCCAAAAGGCATCAGGAAAATCAGAACAAAGATTGGATTCGAATTTTGTCTTTATTTGATTAATTTGATGGATAGTTTTGGGATTTTTAAGATGGTCAGAAATTCTTTCATGGAGAAGCTCTGTTTTGAGAAAGTTTAATTGTTTGATTTTGTTAACACTTTGGTTATCAGAATTTTGGGCTTGCAAGAATGGGAAGACAATCTTTTGTCCTTGGAATTTTGTAGAAATCCCATCTTGGGTTATTTTAAAAGGTTTGATTTTTTCTAAAAAAGGCTGACCAAGTATTATGGTCTGGTCAAGGTCTTTTACGAGGATGAATGTTTGGGGAAGGCAGAGGCCTTGGTTACAGACATGGGTATTTGAAAGTTTGTATTGGACATTCAACCCAGATCCATTTGCCGTGTTAAAGCGTTGGGTAGTTCGTTCATAGAACTGGGTTGGAATGGCACCTTCGTTAATACAATTGGCATTTGCACCAGAATCTACTAAGGCAATGGCCAAAAATTTGAATGAGGCATTTACAACTAGGGTTATTCGTACATACCAATTTTGACAAGTTATGGTAGCCACAAACCCAGGGATTGTAGGGTTAGGTTCAGGAGGATTTTGATTTGCAAAAGGATTTATTAAAGGTTCATTATTTGAAGTTACGGTTTGCTGATTTTGTTGTCGATTTAAGAAGGCTAATTGTTGTTTGATATGTTTTATCTCGTACTGCAAAGTTGCAGTGGTGGTTTCAAGAGATATGATTCGACCAGAATGATCAGGAATAAGAGGTTTTGATATCTTATCGAATTTCTGCATAATTTGGTGGAGATTGTAAGGTTGAGGAGAATTTTGGGTAGAAACATTGTTTCTGAGATGTTCAAGGCAGGCCTTCTTATGTTCAGGGTCTACCAGACTATCGATATAATCGAAAATATTTGAATTTGGTGATGCACGGAGCATCCGAATAGATTTGGGAACACAGTCTTCACAGCTGAGACCAATAATACAAGAATCACAAGTACAGGCTTGGAAATTCTCATTATTGGACGGACTAAAAGATGTATGTTCAAAAGCTTGAATTTGATTAAGTTTGTAATTTTCATCTTCAGAAGAGGATGAAGAGGTGTCTTGAAATAAGGCAAGAATTTGGGTTTTGTCTTGTTCGGAGATTTGTAGGGAATTAATTTTATTTGAGACTCTACAGAATTTAGCAATATGGCCAGGTTTGCCACATCGAAAACATCCTTGATAGGATTTGTCAGGTTTTGGATCTTTGAAGTTTTTAGGTGCCTTGAAAAGCTTTCTGTATTTGTTATATTTGGGTTTTGGGGGAGTTTTATGATAAAACTCAGGGGTTGTGAATGGTCTATGTGACACATATTTTTTAGATTTGTGAAATTTCTTATAATATTTACGAGAAGATTTGTGTTTATGTTTGGTTGGAGGTCTAAGAGGAGGAAAACCAAATTGTTCGCAGAAACCTCCTAATTCACATTTATAAAATTTGTTTTCTTTATGGATTTGTTTCTTTAGCCTAATATCAGTACAAAGGGCGAGACCTTCTTCATGGATTAGACTAATGATTTGGCCATAGGACATTTGATCATAGGGTATGATCCCATCATTTTCTTTCCTAAGGCGTTGTTTGATCTTTTCAGAAAACAAGGTTGGTAATCCTGTAAGGAATTTTTCTTTCCAACAAGGAAGGTTTGCATCAGGTCTAGTCAAGATTTTGGTTAAAAAAGTGTCTTTGTACCATTTAAAATCATGTAATTTCTTACATCGAAAATTTGATAATTGTTCAGTTGTTCTATCTTTGAGACGAGATGGATTTCCTAAGAAATAATTAGCAATACTGAAAATAAGAGTATTAACAGCATCTTCTATAGGAATACCTTCATCATCAAGAAGGGGAACCCCTTCGGCTGTAATTTGGACAGCCATTAAAATTTCAGTTTTTTGGACATCAGTTAGGATATAATCCCACCAACCTTTGAGTTGGCCAGTAAAGCCAGAAACAAGTAAAGTAGCCACAACACTATCAGGTGTATTTTTGATACGATGTGCGTTGCTAACCATAGTCATTTTTTGAAGTTTGTGTCATGAGATTATGGTCAGACAGACCATCTATGTTTCACTCATAGATGATACCACTTTGGTAGGAAGCCTGAGGAGCAGTTCCTCTAGCTTCAATTTGAAGGTTAGGGAAGACCGGGTGTTGGGTCAAACTTTGACCAATTTGGTTAATTTGGGGGAAGTCCTTTTCTTCATAACTCGAGGAAGAGTCCGAAGAACATCCTATAATGGTGCGAACACCTCTATTGTTTGATCCAGCCGAAGGTTCAGCTGAGGATTGGTTATTACAAATAGGTGTTTGCGGATTATCAGTATCTAAATGTGTTTCAGCAGCATTTAGAATAGTAAGTCATTGGTTTATTTGGTCTAAGACAAATGACTTGTTAAGAGCGAGTTGTTGTCTTTGAGGAATATTATAAGTTTTGAATAAAGGAACAGAAGTTGGAACTGGAGCTGGTATCATAGATGAAGAGGCTATTGGTTTAAGTTGGACAAGGTTTTCAACTCTGGATAGTTGATTACCTATAGTTTGAAGACTTAGGTTTGCAAATTTTAATTGTTCAATTTGTCTTCTGTTAGGATCATCTTTTTTTGCAACTTTAAATGGAGAAGCAGTTATTTCATTGTTTTTGTAATTATGTTTGATGTTTTCCACCGGGGGATGGATAGCAGTTGTTGTTGGACCAGTATAAAGGGTCCAGGATTTGTGAGAAGCTGTTTGAGTACATACCTGATTATGCCAGGGATAATAGATATTGTTATCCTGGGCATAAATATCAAAATATGTAAAGAAGAAAACATTTGTTTTGAGATTTGTCATAAAATTGTACCAGCTTGTTCGAATTTGTGCTTGTTGTTCTAAATTAAAGGTTGATAAAAACCATTCACATTTTAGTTTGTTTTTAAGTGATTCAAAATCGTTTCGAAGTAATGGTTTGTCTATTTGGTAATTTGTTTCTATTTGGATCATGTGAACTCCGGGATTCTTTGGATCACTAAGAGGTGGTTCAACCTCAGATTGAGTAGGAGACCTTTGGTCAGGGGCCTCAGAAGGGGCTGTTTCTGGAACGGTAGAAGTGGTTTCATAAGTTCTATAGACAATATTTTGGCTGGATTGGACGCCATCAAGGTTTGAGATAGGAGTCGGAGTCCTATTTTGGTTAATCCATTTTCCTATGTCGGAAGAAGTCAATGCATCAGAGCAAGACCTTCTTGAACTTTGGTAAACAGGAGGGGTTATTTGTTGGTTAAACCGAATGGAAACTAGTCCATCAAGATCCTGAGATATAGAATGGATACTAGTGTTTGAAACTAGCCCTTATACAGAGATGGTAAACCTTATCATCTCTGTGGAAGCCAATTCATGGCTCCGTGGAAGGGAATAGCTTGGGCGATTAGTTGTAGACCAGGTGGCCATAGGTTTAGGCAGTTCCAGTTGATTCTTATCAACTGAGGGAAAGCAAATAGGTTTGGTTTGGTTCGGTTTGGCCTGGCTTGGTCTGGGTTGGTCTAATTTGGTTCAGGTTTATTCTGGTTTGGTTCAGGTTTATTCTAGTTTAACTGGTTTAAAGTTTAGGTAGGAAATACGGCACATTTGGGTATCCATTTTTTCTGTACAAGATATCAATGGGACCATATTTTTGAATACTTTCCAATGATACAGGAATCGAGCACATGCTAGGCTCAATTGTCGTATTCTGGAAAATAGTATCAATGATCATTTTCGGGCACCCTTCCCGTATAAAAATATTGGGCTGAACTCCTAATCGGTCTTATGCTCAATTGTACTCTTCATGTTCTCGCATAGTGGCTTTAGGTTGGGATAGCTGGGCTAGTCTAGACTTATGCCGAAAATTTGACTTCTTTGTGAAAGAGAGAGTATATGTTTCATCGTTGCCCATAATTCATCATTGCCAAGGAGGGGACAAAATTTGGTGTTTATAGAGTCAGGCAATCCCAAGTCAAATTAACAACATTTACAGTTCCTCACTTGATAAAAGTAATCACAACAAAAACACAAATGGGATTAGGGTTTCTTCTTAGTACCAGAAGCATAATTCCAAAGGAATATATCACTTGGTTATATGATAGGACTAATAGTTGGCCTAGTGGCTAATAGTGTTGGTGTACAATGTCTTGTATTCCATCACAGTTTAATCCAGGGAGTATTGGTGTAGGCACCTCGACAAGCAGGACGGCGGTCCCTATATATTTGTAGCGACGGTTTCTTTCTTTATAATTCAAGCAATACTGAGAGATGTGAGGACGAGCATTGTAACCCTAATCTCCATTGATAATGAAGTAAGATCTCATCTTACTAAGGTGGTTAGCAATCTTGCTGAACCTCGTAAATTTATGTACATTGTTTGTTCTTGTTTTTCCATTATCTTCTGCATCGTTTTAGGGTTACTTTCTACAAATTGGTATCAGAGCTCTAGGTTTCTGTTTTCTAGGGTTTGCTATCACGATGGCAGGGAAGGGATTGAATATTAAGTATGATATTGAGAGGTTCAATGGGAAGAACTTTATCTTCCGGCATCAAAGGATGAAGGATCTTCTGGTACAACAGGGTTTGGTGAAATCGTTGTTGGAGAAGTTGAAAAAACCTATAAAAATCATTGACGAAGATTGGGAAGAGATGGAGGAAAAGGCGGTAAGTGCTATTCGATTGAATCTTTCTGATGATGCCCTACAATATATTGTGGGTATCAAATCCACACCGCATCTATGGGTGAAACTTGAAAGCATCTTCATGACGAAGTCCTTAACGAACAAGTTGTTTGTGAAGAAGCAATTGTATTCTCTATAGATGAAGGAATGTATGAATCTATTAGAGCATCTTAACATGTTCAATCAGATCGTAAGTAAACTTACAAACTTGGAGGTTAAGATCGAGGATGAAGATAAAGCATTATTGTTGCTATCGTTGCTCTCAGAATCGTATGATCACATGGTAACGACTCTCTTGTATGAGAAGGAGACCTTCGAGATGGATGAAGTCTTGGATGCCCTCATATCTAATGATACAAGGAAAAAAACCAATAGTAAAAAATCTCATGGAGAAGGTCTTTTTGGAGGTGACAAAGAGCAGGAAAGAGGGAGATCAAATCAGAAGGGATCTAGAAAGAGTCAATCAAAATCAAAAGGGGCAAAGAAAAAGGTCTCTTATTACTATTGCAATAAAGAAGGTCATCTAAAGAGAGAGTGCTTAAAGAGGAAGGCGGACTTGAAGAAGAAAGACGTAGATAAGGCATCTGAGGAAGCTAGCGTGGCTGATAGTTCAGATGGAAATGATGATAATGTACTCTCTGATGGAGATTTACTCACTATATCTTCAAGTAGGAATCAACATTCTGATTCTTGGATTTTAGATTCTAGATGTTCATATCATGTGTGCCCACTATAAGGATTGGTTTGATATATCAATCATATAATGGTGGGTCTGTCCTAATGGGGAATGATGTTGTGTGAAAAACCATTGGGATAGGCGCTATCAAAATCAAGATGTTTGATGGGATAGCAAGAACTTTAGTAGATGTGAGATGTATATCAGAATTAAGGATACACTTAGTATCTTTGGGGTCACTTGACTCAAATGGCTGCAAGTACATAACTATAGGTGAGTTTTCAAAGTTATTAAGGGTGTTATGGTTGTCTTAAAGGGACAACTAATAGGAAACCTATACAGACTCATAGGGAGCACTGTTACAGGTGGAGCATTTGTGACTGCAGATGTAGGATTTGATACGGATGATACTTATCTATGGCATATGCGGCTAGGGCATATGGGAAAAAGGGGATTGATGGAGCTTTATAAAAGAAAACTATTTAAGGGAGTGAAAACTTAAAAATTGAACTTCTACAAGTATTGTGTGTTCGGGAAATATTGTAATGTTAGTTTCAAAACCGCTAAACATACGAGCAAAGGGGTGTTCGATTATGTACATAGAGATGTATAGGGTCTTTCAACAACAAAATCTAAAGGTGGGATAAAATACTTCGTGGCCTTTGTTGATGATTACTCAAGGAAAGTCTGGATCTATTTTATGAAGCATAAAATTGAGGTGCTCACTAAATTCAAGAAATGGAAGGCTAAGGTAGAAAGGAAGACAGGAAAGAAAATTAAGTACTTGAGAATAGATAATAGAGGAGAGCATATGTACAAGCCATTTCTAGAATTATGTAAAGCTGAAGGGATTATATGTTACTTCACGGTTCCAAAGACACCATAGTAAAATGGTGTAGCTGAAAGGATGAATAAGATACTTCTAAAAAGAGTTCAGAGTATGAGGCTGAATGCAAGGTTGAGCAAGAGATTTTGGGAAAAAGCAATGAATATGGCATGTTTTTTCATCAACAGATCTCCATCAAAGGTGATTAATTGTAAAATTCCCGAAGAGGTATGGACAAGAAAAATAGTAAATTATTCTACTCTAAAAATATTTGGTTTTCCAGCCTATGCTTATGTAGAGAGTCAATAGCATTCTAAGTTAGACTCAAAATCTAAGCAGTGTATCTTTCTTGGTTTTGAGAAAGGCATAAAGGGATTTAAGTTGTGGGATCCAAGTTCATAGAAGGTTGTAGTTAGCAGGGATGTTGTATTTGATGAGTCTCACATAGTGAAGTCAAAGTGTAGTTCACAAGTAGTTGATGAAAATAAAGAAGGTTCTACTATGTAGGTGGAGTTAGGTGAGTTAGAAACAACAAGAGAAGATGACTCATCCAATGACTTACTAGGACAACAGAAAGCAGTAGAAGTTTCTTATACTGTGGCAAAGGGTAAAGGAAAGTATACTCACAAAGCACCTGTGAGATACAGGTTTGAGAATATGGTTTCCGATGCCCTCATTGTAGGTACAAGTGATCTATTTTCCTACCATAATACTTTGAGTGATGCACAACATGATAAATGGATGAAAGCTATAATGGAGGAAATGGAGTCTCTATAGAAGAACAAGACTTGGGAGATTGTGAAAAAACCCAAGGGAAGAAAAATCATTTGATGTAAATGGGTCTTTCATAAGAAAGAGGCAGCATATGAGAATGAGCATGAAAGGTATAAAGCCAGACTTGTAGCCAAGGGCTATGCACAGAATGAGGGGATATACTATAATGAAATATTCTCTCCAGTGGTGAAGCACACTTCGATCCGGGTACTACTTGCTTTGGTGGTCATGTATGATTTGGAGCTTAAACAACTTGATGTCAAGAATGCATTTATTCATGGTGACTTGGAGGAATACATTTATATGGAGTAGCCTGAAGGTTTCAAGGTGCAGGGAAAGGAAGATCATGTTTGTCTGCTTAAGAGATCACTTTATGGTCTTAAGCAATCTCCTAGGTAGTGGTACAAGCGCTTTGATTTTCACATGATGAAGATTGGCTACAGAAGAAGTAAGTATAATAGTTGTGTTTATTATAAAATGTCGTGATAATTCCATTATTTTGTTGATGCTTTATGTTGATGATATGCTCATTGCTGCAAAGAATAAACATGATATAGTCTCTTTGAAGTCTTTGTTGAGTCCTGAATTTGAGATAAAGGTTCTTAATGTTGTTAAGAAGATCCTTGGCATAGAAATCCTTACAAATATAAATGCAGGTAAAGTGTGGGTAACTCAAAAGTGGTATATTGAAAAGGTGCTAGAGCGTTGCAACATAGAAAATGATAAGCCGGTTAGCACTCTATTAGCTAGTCACTTCAAGTTATCTGAAAGGGAATGCCCTATAACACATGAGGAGGTGGAGCAGATGTCTTAGGTCCCCTATGCTGTGCAGTTGTGAGTCTCATATATGCTATGGTTTGTAGCAAGCCGGATTTGCATCATGCAGTTAATGTTGTTAGCAGATACATGAGTAATCTAGGGAAGAAGCATTGAAATGCAATTAAGTGGATCTTCAAATATCTGAGCAAGATAAAAGATATAGGTGTTATGTTCAATGGTAAAGGAAGTTCCACAGAATTGGTAGGTTATGTTGATTCTGACTATGCTGGTGATTTAGACAGGAGGGGGTCTACCATAGGGTATGTATTTACATTGGCTGGTGGACCTATATCATGGAGGGCAAGGCTTCAGTCTACAATTGCATTTTCTACTATAGAGGCAGAGTATATAGTGGCAGTTGAGGCTGCCAAGGAAGGAGTTTAGTTGGCTAGATTGGTTTGTGAGTTGGAGTTAGAGCAAGGAGGTACAATGTTACATTGTGACAGTCAGAGTGTCATACATCTTGCAAAGAATTAAGTGTTTCATACAAGGACAAAGCATATTGATGTGAGATTTCACAAGATCGGGGAGCTCGTGTCAGAAGGCAGTATTCACTTGAAAAAAATTTATACAGATCTCAATCCTACAAATATATTTACCAAGCCAGCTACGACAGAGAAGTTCGAGTCCTGTTTAGACTTGATTAATATTACTCATTGCTGAAGATGAGAGACGCACCAAATAGGTGCGGGTTTGTACCTCTGATGAGGTACGAGGATGAAGACATCTACAGGTTATCTTTACAGGAGGCTCGAAAGAATTCAAGCCTAGGTGGTTGATAGTGTTGGTGTACGATGTCTTGTATTCCTTCATAGTTTAATCCAGGGAGTACTAGTACAGGCACCTTGACAGGCAGGATGGCAGTCCCTATATATTTGTAGCGAGGGTTTCTTTCTCTGTAATGCAAACAATACTAAGAGGTGTGAGGACAAGCATTGTAAACCTATTCTCCATTTATAGTGAAGCAGGATCTCATCTCATTGAGGATGTAGGCAATTTTGCCGAACCTTGTAAATCTGTGTGCATTGCTTGCTCTTGTTTTTCCATTATCTTCTACATCGTTTTAGGGTTGTGTTTCTACAGATAGGTCTAACTATTGGCCTATTGGTTGGCTCTGTTGGGTTGGCTTGTTGAGTTATCCTTTAGGGTTTATCCCAAACATTTTCTTCTTCCTTCAAACTTCCTTTCATATTATTTCAATAAAGGAAAAGGTTATCCATGTAGCTAGGTGCCCAGACTCTGACAGTCTCTCCACCTCCCCTTTGGAAATGACCTTGAAACCACTTGTATCCTAGTCCCACCGTTTTTTATTATTTGCTAAAAATTAATATTATTAAAGAGGAAAAAATAACATTAGTACAAAAAGAAACACCAAAAAACTCACTCTCCTAACCCCCACCTTTGGCATTACCATCAGCAAGGGAAAGGACAATGCATTAGGAAAACCAATAATTAGGACTACCCTCCACATCTCTCCTTATCAAATCCACAATATGAGTTGGAAAAACTACATTTGAATATGATATCCCTGACTTCGCTGCATCTCTGGCGAAAAATTAGCTATCGAATTGGCCTCTCTGAAGTTTTGTGTAATCATCAATGTAATCCCTTCTAAGTATGGCTAGAGATAAATCCATCTTTGTAAACCAATCCATGATATCCTCTTTTGTTGAACCAAGGTCACCACTGTACTCGAATCAGAGTCATCACCGCACTTGAATTAGACTCCACCCATTGCCGATTTATTTCCAGCTCATGTGCACGCATAAGGTCCTCCATAAACCCTTCCACCTCAGCTTGAAACACCTCTGTCACACCCATAAAAATTATAGGATCTCAAAACTCTTTTCATATGATCACAAAAAATCCCACCTGCACCCGCTCGACCTAGATTTCCATAGAGCTTCCATCAAAATTCAACTTTACCTAATTTTCCTGGGGTTTACTCTAGAACACCTCTAATATAGGTATGTTAGGCTCATTCGGAATCCTTGAACCTAGATTCCTACAGTAAATAATATCAGCCACCAACTTCACTTCACCTTTAGACAAGGATTACAGTTCCTTATATTTTCAATGATCATTTGGATCACGTACCTAGGAAGTCTCACTTTACCATCATGCCTCCTATTATTTCTCTCTTTCCAAATAAGGCCAGCCATTGTGATCAACCCCAAAGCCCACGCTTCTTTGCAACACACATGACTCAGCTTCCTTTTCCACCATTGGACCAGATCTATCAAGGATCTGAACTTCTTCCACTCGACATTGAAACACCTATAAAAGTAACGTGACTCCATATCTTCTCAGAAAAAGAACAATAAAGAAATATATGGTCCATTCACTCAGCCTCCACTCCACACAAGTTACACATTGAAACAAACGCAATTCCCCTCTTCCTTACTGCATCATCCATGGGGAGCTACTGTGAACCATCTGCCACCCAAAAATAGACACCCTTGGCTGCAACTTTCTACACTAGACTAGAGAAACCCAAGGGACTTTAGGATTACAAGTCCTAATCTCCTCCCACGTCAAATTGGAGTTAAATGATCCATCCAAAGTAAGACTCCACAAGCACATATCCTCGCATTCATATTGAGGAATTTTAATATTTTAAAGCATGTCAAACGTATCATTCAGCACTAAGGACAGTACTTCAGGCGTTATCCATTAAAAATTTTCAATGAACCAGTAAACCTTCCCATCATTTATAAGCCCAGAATTCTCCTCCAACCCAACGATTTCTTGGATAGATTTTTCGCCAATCCATCTATCTGACCAGAATTTTATTTTCCTCCCATTACCAACCATCTTTCTTTTGAAGAAATAAATTTTCACATCTTTCGAAATCCAGGCCAAATAGAGATGCCTTATAGCCTTTCTTGAGTGAACCATCTACCCTAAAAAAACTACCCCTAAAAAATCTACAAGCCATTGAATTTTCATGTTTAATTGTCCACACCATATTACAAAGCATAGCTTTGTTGATGTCTCTCAGCCTACGGAGCCCAAAACCACCTTCCTCAGGTCTACAACACACATCCCATCTTATTGAAACATTTTTAACTGTGTCAACCTCTCTTGTCCATATGAAGTTCCTCATCCCCCTCTCCATAGTAGCAATAAGAGAAGAGGGCCACCGCTAGACTGCAAAACTATGGTTAGTCATGCCCAAAATGACAGACAAACTAGTTCAAGCCTTCTAGCCATTGACATATTTTTTTCTTTCCACCCGACAAGACGCCTATTTCCTGTGAGCTGGAATAGATCCCAAGAACATCTTACTCTTCTCTAGATTTATCTATTGACCCGAAAAATTCTAATATCTAGTAAGTCATTTAAATTCTTGAGATACTTGATGGAAGCGTTAGAAAAAATGAAAACATCATCCACGAACAAACCATGAGCTGGAGTATTAACACCATGTGGACCAATCAGAGCTTTAATTTTCTTTTTAGTCACAAGTGTAGAGAGACCTCTGCAAAGCATCTCTTCCACGATAATAAACAGTATAGGCGAGATCAGGTCCCCTTGGCACAACCCCCTCTCCACACCAAAATAGTTAACAGAGCTGCCATTCAAAAGGACCAAAATTCTAGTTGTCATCAAGAACTGATGGATCCAAGAAATCCATCGTTCTGAAAACCCAAACTTCCTCAGAACATTGAATATAAAATTCCAAGACATAGTATCATATGCCTTCTGGATATTGATTTTTAGGGCCATACCTCCTTTCATGGATGCAAACATTATGTTAGACAGCTTAGAAGCCAAGGTAATATTAAAATGAATAATCTTTCTATTGGTTGAGTTGCTAGCTCTAGGAAAATTAGTAGTTTTCCCAACCTCCTCCTTTAGATAATTATAGGTCACTAAGTGGAAAACGGAACCAGAGGAGGGGAAGTACCATTTTTTGCACATGCCAACTTCTAATACACGGGCATATAAGCTTGTGGTTAGTGCCTATGTGGGGTTATGGTGGCAAAAGCCTTGCCCACCTATTGCTACAGAAGCCTTCTCGCTATGGGTGCTCATGCACCTAAGGAAGGGTATCACACTTGCTACAAAGATATGGGTAGGTAGCCTACAACCGTAGGCATGTTTTCCTACTACTACAGGTGGGTTACTAAGAGCCACAGGTGTGCCTGCCTATTTTTGTGGGTGGGCTACCTACAACCAAAGCTAGCTTTGAAACCTTGATTTTTTTATTTATATTTTCAATATATATAATATAAAAAATTAAAATCTAAACAAAAACCATAAAAATGTGAGGGAAACTCTGATACCAATTGATAAAACTGCTTGATTCACTCACTTTTAAGTTTAAAAAAACCCTACTACACTACTCAAGAGAGAAGAGAGAATACTAGGAGAGAAGAAGAGTGTATTTACTATGAGAGAGAAGACTGGCTAAGTAGGTTAGGTTAAGCAACCCTTCCCTTCATTGACTTTCATTATTAATAGAATCCAATCTTTTTTACTTTCTAATTAGAATAGATCTTCTATTACATGTCTTTCCAAATTGCATATTATTTTATGTAGAATCTCATAATTACTGAAAATTGGGAGGGGGAAGCATCCTATTGTGATATCTACCTAAAAGTTATCATTGGATAAAATATCTTTGATCTCAATTAAATTTTTTACTAATAAATAGACCCTAAGTAAATATAACTCTTACTTTCCTAAAGGAATAGTTAATTAGGATTTATCCTTCACTATACATTATCCCATGATACACCTTAGGGCAGTAAAATAATTATTGTCACCATCCTAATCCGTTGCAATTCTGTGTATAGAGAATCTGACGATGATTAATATTTCAAAAGTATTTCAAAAAACAAAATAATGTTAATTAATATTATTATAAAAAAATTATAAATTATACAAAACATACTATTGGATCATGGTTTCATCTAACCATGTACATATAATGCCTTCGATATCCTACTTGTGGGAAGTGGATTCTTTGTTGAGCAATTTTTTCGTTCACAGTCAATTATCATGAATCTAATACACTGATGTATAGGCCTAATGACATATGTAATTGTTAACTATAATGATAAAGACCTCTCAAGTCTGGGGACTAATTGCAAGCTACTAATGAAAATCTTATCCTTCTCAACTAGCAATAGATTATTCAAAATTTTCATGTGATCCAGTTCATTGTACACCGCATATTTAAACTCATACTTGCGTTTTGTAATCAACATTCTTGAGAGAACAAGTGTAGCGATCATATGAATGGAATGCCCAATTTCCTCCTAGTTGTGAACAACATTAAAGTATAAGCCCATTACCCCAATACCACTTATTAGAGAGATTTTACAATTCTTCTTCTAAGCTTAGAAAGTAGTATCCAAAAATCTTTATTGGGGTTACAAGTGTTAGATTCAAAGCCCAAAGACTAATCTATCGGGTGGAGGGACTCACAGGTATATGAAAACATGGAAATCCCACTCCTAACCGATGTGAGATCCTAAAAACAAGAGGTTTCCTACTAGATTCTCAGATTCCATGCCTATAGTGGTGTTAGATTCCTAAATACTTTCCCTCTCCCCTCAACTCCTATGATATAGATTTTGGGTCCCATAACTCATCATGTGAAAGGTTCAATCCCAAGTTATTTACTTAGTTCAACATCTACTTCAGGCCCAGAATCAACGGTAAAGTTAGTAAAACATGCCCTAAATGGTACCGATATGGATCTCTCTCTCTCGTCTTCCTTCTCTCCTACTTCCACTGAAATTTTATTTTTTGCTTAACTGTTATAAAGCTTACAACATATATTGTTGTTCCCCATTCATGCAGGTTGGAATGGTTGTTACTAAGGTGTTGCAGTTGCTGCTCTTGGTCTCTTTGAAGCCAAGTGGAAAACAATAAAACAATTAACATACAAATGCTTGCGTCATCGTCAGAACCAAAATATTTTGTGGATTCGGATACATTTAGATGGATTTTATTTTTTTAATGTATTTTTTTTAGCCTTTTTTTTTTCCTTCTTTTTTATTCATGAGATCCAAAGTTTCTAACTTGCATATGTCCTATAAACCATGTAGTGGGAGAAAAAAAGGACTACAAAACAGACAAGACCTTTCAATAAACCAATGACTAATATGAGGCATCTATTCTTCGAAAGAGTGCATGGCTTTAACAATTAATAAACCCAAAATGAGAAGGCTGCAAATTGATTTTGTAGAAAATTGATTGATATATATATATATATATATATCATTCTACTATTAAATACTACTTCGATTTTTTGGTATACTTTTTCAATAGACCATAATACCCTCCATTCTATACTTTTAAATTGACCAATCATATCATATAATATCATACTGCTATTAAAAGTATGTACTTCAACTTTTTGGTATACTTTTTCAATGGACTATAATAGCCTTCATTCTATACTCATAAATGGACCAAATTGGCCTCCCTTTGTGTTCAGAGACATGCCTCTTTAGGTAAGGGTGCATTCGTGGTTTGAAATTATAAATGCAGTTTGGCAAATCCTCTCTCTCTCTCTCTTTCATAGTCATGTCATTAGACTCTCTCTCGCAAAGCTAACATTCCTCTCTAACTGATTCTGGGAAGTACCATAAACCTAGTGATGATTATGGATTGGAATTGGATTGAAAGATTATTGTCTTCATATATGCAAGGAAGGACACCATGTACAATCAATGTCCAAAATGCCTGTCTCTCTCTCTATATATATATATATTATCACAATTGAAGTTATAAAGCCCCAATCCATCCTTTTCGTTTCTCTAATTTCAGTTGGGCATAGAAAATTTGAGAAAATAAAATAGGGGAAGGAATTCCCCACATTTTAAGCCTCCTGAACAATTTAAAAGAAAAACAAAAATTAGAGAAATAGAAGGAAAGAAGGACATAGATCGCTGGAAGAGAGACATGGGAAAAGAGGGTTCTGAGAGGAGAGAAAATAGGAAAGAATTCCCACGTTCTAGGACTATTGGACAATTAAAAGAAAAAAGAGAGAGCAGAAAATAAGGAAAGATAAGATAAAGGATAAGAAAGTTGTACATGTGATAACTTAGGCCCTCTATGGTATCATTTTTCGTTTTTATTTTTATTCCCAAAAACAGTTTTGGTTGCATTTGGTATAATTTATGGAGTTTGTTTCTATTTAAAAAAAAAATGATAAAATACAAAAACCAAAAAGAGATCAAGAGTAAAAAAAAATTTATATGTTTTAGCCAAAATTGATTTTTAGTTATTTTGCACTGAAATTTAATGAACACGTAGTTAAAGTCCCAATATGGAGGGTAAAATAGTCATTTTCTTTATAATTAGAAATCCAAAGTGGAGAAAGAGAGTTATAAGGAAGATGGGTGAAGGGAACATCTCTTCATCCATTTCTTCAAAAAATCATTTTGCACATGGGGGATGCCAAACTATTTCTCACAAAAAAAAAAAAAAAACCATTTTTCTCAAGTAGTTACCAAATCATTTTTATGTTTTGATAAAAAATGGCTTTCATTAATGATTTTTGTCAAATAGGTAAAAATCAAAAAGAAAATGATACCAAAGAGAGTCTTATAGAGAAATTTGGGAGGGAGTGTCACCATGGTTTTGATAAGAGAATAAATAGGTGAGATATATACAGAATTGCCCCTGCTATTGTGGATTTATTAAATGCTTAAAAACTCTTACCCTTCTGTTTTTTTTTTTTTTTTTTTTGGTTGAGCCAAACCTAGCGTTCCAAGGGATGAGACTATGAGATCGATGAACGGTTGCACCTCCAAATTTCTCTTCCTCTCTCTCTCTTTCTCTCTCTCCCCCCTAGAAATACTTTTATGTTCCCTTCTTATGGATATGGAAAAAAAATGAGGGGTAGTGAAAGAATCCATCAATATTCAAGAAAATCGTATTGGTTGCCATGTAATACATGCTATATATATTGTGATTTAAAATCTTTGATCACCATTATACTTTACTGTTTCTACTGGTAGATGTTTTCTATTGTAATCGACCTGCTCTTTTTCCTAAATCAATCCTGAGCTAGATAGAAGATTCTCACTGTAACACCCTAATTTTAGAACCCCAGTCTTAGAAATAGAAAATTTATGGAGAAGGGTACAAGGTGAAAAGGACTTATAATCAGGTGACTAGGAAGGAGAAGGATATGTTATTGCAGTGTATGGACAACCTTAATGATGCCTACATGAGTGGAGAGAGGTTCCATATAAGGTGGGGTACCTTAACTAGAGGATTGGACAGCAGAGGGCCAAAAAGGGGCTAACCGGCTGGAGAGCCTTTGGCCAACCGGCCAGCTGGTTCAGTTGGAGAATGCCCACAATTGGTGTTTTTCCTTATGGGCCGCACTATCTTGAGGAATTATTTTAACCATTTTCTACCATAACCTAAGGTCTGTCTAAGGGTATTAATGCAGTTGGTTTCATATTGAAACCTATTTTCTATAAAAAGTTATTTGAGTTCTAAAAGTGAAAAATGGGTTTTGGTTTTGAGTATTATTTGCCAAACAAACCCTAAGGTCTATTTAGCTTATAAAAGAAAGTAGGTCGGTTGTTCCTTCTTTCTTTAGTTGCTGCAAAACAAAAGAGAAACATAGAAGGAACGAACAGAGAAAGAAAAGGAAGAAGAAGAAGAAGGAAGAAGGGAAATGGTGGCTAGCCAAACTGCATGCGGCTGCTGCCTACTGTGCCTGTGGCTGCTGCTACTATACAGGCAGATGCCACAGATGGTGCTATAGCTGTAGCTGCTGTTCCACACCTGTATGGATGGTGTGCTGCTACACTTGTGGAGATGAAATAGAGGTCATACAGCTGGTGGTGGACCCTCTTACACACCCAAAGCCTGTTGAGAAGGTAAAACCTAACCCTAAGTTGTGGAATTAAGTTGAAAGAGGAATTGGTTAGGGGTAGGGATGGCATTCTGCCACACCCCATATCTAGTAAACCCAACTTTATCATTAGGAATACTGGTGGTGTGAGTAAGACACATACCTGTCTTACAAACCTACCAGGATCTCTGATCGCAGTACCTTAACATTTCACAATCTCACATCACAAACCAACTAAAAGCAGTGGAATCATCAATAAAATGGTGAAATATCTAATGATAACATAATATCCATAACCAAGTTATTCTCTTACAATTATCGAAGACTTATAAATATTAATCCCAAAATATACAATCCATAGTCTATATCAAAAGATCAAAAGTACGCTACACAAGTAGCGTAAACAGAGTGATCACAAGCACAGTCCTGACCATGTTCCTCCACTTCTGGTATCCACTAGTCGCTTACACCATACTCTGACCCGAAGGATACTAGGTCACACACCATCGGCACCACAGTACCTGCATCATCATCTATAAAGGGGTGTATACGTGGGGTGAGCTTTCCAACTCGCTCAGTGACCGGTTGGGTTCATACACATCCAAGCATAGCATTCGCATAAGTAAATATGAGGCATGATTACAGAAATTAAATATATAGTCCATAATGCTCGTGATGCAATTCATTTATTTTATTTTCCAACTATCAATACAACTAAGTCTAGTAAATGCTACTACGGCACATTAGGTTGTATCCCTCATCTTGGACCCACCAACGACTATGTAGGGATAAAAATCCTAGCCGTGAATAGAAGCCTGTCAGTCTCCGTATGCATCCATCGGTCACCCAGTAAACCCCTGATAACCCCTTCTTGGCTGTCACAGCACCAGTACCAATCATTGGCCAAGCCTGACTAGTTCCCGCCTCCGGCAATGATCACATCGTACTGCAGGTGTGGCATTCCGAAAAAGGCACCTCGAACATACCACAATGGTTTATCCAACACCTTAACCCTTATGGGCAAGGGTTTGTAGCATAGGGAGTGATGCCTAACCACAATATTTTACATGCCTTCATAGTGATACATTTAGTATGAATTACACGATACTGGTAACACGTCGGCCACAAAGTGTAATCCATCTCCATGTACAGTCTCGAGGTACATGATACTGGTAACACATTAGCCACAAAGTGGAACCCATGACCGTTTACCTAATCTACCATGCATATAATAGTTGAGTATAGACTACACAACACCGGTACCAATTGTCGGCCTCGAAGCGTATCCATTTCCAAATGCAGTCCTAGAGTATACGATACTGGTAACACATCTGGCACAAAGTGTAATCCATGACTACAACTAACTCTAATGCACATAATCAATGCATGGATACATCAAGCATATGGCAATCACGGTACTGGTACCACCTCGGCCACACCGGATCCCGCCATACATCTCCATAACAATTCATATCATAATCATAAAATGTAAAATGTGATAAAACATCATCATTATGTGAATAATATAATTAAACATGTAATTCTACACATGTGAGCAATTATAAATAAGAAAAAAACCCAAAATAAAAGCAGTCCATCCCTCATCTTGGTTATGCTTGCGTGTATTAGGGTTCAAGTATGGCCACCGGTTGTTCGGTTCAATTCTGGCCTTGGGGTACATGTGCATCACTAACCTAGGCATAAAAGTAACCAAATGTCAATACGTATCATGAACATTGGGAGGGGCCCACATGGGTCACCCCCAAAGGGTACAATCAAAGTCCATCCGTGACAATAATGTCATTGGAAACACCCACCAAAAACAGGGGATATCCATCAGAAATATCAGTCCTGTTTCTAGTGGAATTGGAAAAGGGCTCATAAGGCTCAAATGTTCACCAAAAATAGCCCACCGGAAGCAGGCCCAGTGTTTTCAATGGCAGGGTAGAACTGCCCAGGTGAATTGGGGCTTTCCAGCTTGGTCCTGATCATCGGGATTTATTTCATGGAGTTTGTTGGGGATGTTCCTAGCATCATTATAAGCTAATAAAATCCTAATTCCACTGAGCCATTTGGGAGATATGTCGATCGAACGATCGAAACCCTAGTTGGTAATTTGGCCAATCTTGCTGTTAGAGCTCGCTGGACTCGGTTTTAGCTTGGCAATGGCACCGGGGATATGAAATATGCATTCCCTGAGCTCAACATGGTTTATGGCCTAAGATTACTCCTATACCTAGCTTGCCCTAGGTAGAAATGAAGAGAGAGAGCGGTAGAGGAGGATGCACTTACCTCCAGTAGGGCTTCCGACAATTAGCCGGCAGTTGGCACCAAGGTAAGCTCCCTTCCTTATTCTTCCTCTTTCTTTCTTTTCTCTCCTCCTTCTCCTCTCCCATGATTTTCACAAGTGAGAAATGAGGAAATGAGTTCCTCATTTCCACTTATAAGTTAAATAGGCTTTAGGGCCTGTTTAGTTGAACCCTACTTGGTCTAATCGGGTTAATCCAACTTTTGAAACATGAGGACCCAACTACTTTAGTCCAGAACATATCACCTTGTGCATAATTTGGTGGGGTACCGCAAGATGAGGATAACTTCAATGGATGCTGGAAAGATTCGGTACCATTAAGTTGTCCAGGGTGAAATCTTGGCTTAGGAACTGAGATTGATGGAGGCACAAGATGTTCATGATATGTGGAAGGTGTGGGGAAGGGTTTGGGATCATTCAGGGCTGTCCACGATGCGAGTGGTGAGACCCGCGGGACCCACGGGCATTGGAACCCAACTAGCAACCTGATTGGTCACCGAAAACAGCACATCGGATTCATGCCTAGGATGTTTCCAGTGGTCAAGACAGTGTGTTGTCTTGACTACTTGCTGTCCACCAATTGGTTTTACACGGGTAGTTACCCTTAGTCGTGCTCATGGTCTTTCGGTAATTTTGATGTCTGTCGAGATTTAGGTGTATGGTGTTAGGTCACTTACCGTCTGGGATCGAAAGGTACGAATCCCCCCCAGTTGGACTAGTAAGCTATACACGAACATATGGGGTCATCCCTTCCCCTTCGGCAATGGGCAGCCACAAGCCATAACCCGACTGTACTTTCGATCTCCGGTTCGAAACCTATTACAATAGTTCAAATTATACTGGGTCAGGGCATGGGTGTAACACATGCAAATGAAATTGAAGGTGGGGAACAACTGTAGGAACCAAATACAATCTCCTACAGAAAAAACCCCAATTGTGGCACTTACTAGGGAACCCGAATGGGTATAGGGTCGTCCCAGAAACCCTAATTCATGGGGTTCTTCTCAATTAAGTGGACTAAGGTGAAAATTAAAGGTGGGAGTGACCTTTCCACAGGTTTAATTTTTCTCAGAGACTATTAAAACAAGTAGCCAAATTATTGATGTAAGAATTAGATAAAAGTGAAATTCAAGCAACCCAATTCAGTGTGTAGAAATCCAAATTGAATATACAAGTTAACCGAGTAGGCCTAGAATAATTTAATTAAGAGGGTAAGATGTAAACTAAGGGACTTGAGCTGCCCCGGATAACTGGCCAGTAGGAACTGGGCTGTTGGGCTGAGAATAGCCCATTCTGGTAGGCAACCAGCTAGAGAGCTTCAGACTAACAGGCCAGGCGATTAGGGCCTGACAGAATAGGAGTTCTTCAAGTATTTTGTGGGTACTTGGTCCATGTTTGTAAGGAGGTATTCTAACTTGTGTAGGACCATTGGGAAGGCATAGCCATGTTTTATAAACTAGGAAGAGACAGAAAATGATAAGAAAATGTTGAAGGAAGTACAAGGTTAAAAATGACTATATTACCCCTACTACTTCATTCAAGTATTTTTGGATTCATGGGCAATGCCAACATGTCCAGTAGGGTGCTTGGGCATGAAAGGCTTGGAAGACCAGCCTAGTGCACCAAGAATAAACTTATTAACCATATGGGTTGAATAAATAACCTCAAAGTTGAATATAAAGGAATTTAGTTGTAGATAGTGTTGAATACAGCAAATTCAAATTGAATTAGGAAGGACATTGTAGAAACAATTATGCCGGTAAATTGATATATATATATATATATCAATTTGCTAATTAGGAACCTGAAGTATATCTGGTGAAGATACTCGAGATCGAGAAATTAGTGAAGACACCAAATTTGGGAAAGTCAGGTAGGGGTTTGTTGTGATTGATTGTGTTTTATACTCATGCATTGAATTTTCTATTGTAAAGTACAACTATTTTATATAAAATATTATGAAATTTTGCATGATGCCTATTTTATTGATATGTATGTGATCGTGGTTTTGTGGGTGTTAGTTTAATAGCTAGTGGTGTTGGATATAATATTGACAGTCTATGGCATGGTGAGGCCAAGGTTTTATCCGACACCATGGGCACAGAGGTCATTCTTACAGCTAGGACCACAAATGTATGTATGTGGAGGTGGTTGTAATATTGATGGTTTGTGGCATGGTGTGGCCGAGGTTCTGTCCTGTACCATGAGCTTAGAGGTCAGTCCTACAGCTATGGCCACAGTTGTATGTTTGGATGCATATAGATGCATATGGTTAGGCTCACATCCCAGTGCTATAACCCCTTGCCAATAGGGGTCAGGTATTGGCTAATCCCACTCGGAGGTAAGTCGTGTAGGACTACTACGCTCGGATATTGACTTACTGTATCCTTAGAGGGCACAGCATGGTACGACATACTGTATGCATGACTGTCGGACACATGGGGGGCCAAGCTCTGACTGGGACCATGATGCCAGGGGTTACTATTTAGGGGTTATCCGGGGGACCAATGCTCTAACTGGGACTGGCTGGCTCCTACCTGCAAAGAGCTTGTATTCTTGAGGCCCATCATATAGGTTAGAGAATGCCACCTATTGTAACACCCCAAAACTGCCCTAGGGCTAAGGGTTGTCAAAAAGTCCCTAAGATCATTTGGTTTTAGAAGTATGAACCGAAACTGAACTAATATACCAAAATTATCAAATAAACCTCAATGTACTCATCACGGAAATACAACAGAAATCTTAATGAGAGTGATCATTATCTGAATAAATAAACTCAAATAATCCAAAGTCTAAAGTTGTTTATGACGCCACAATTAAAAGTAAGATAAGATAAGCTTTGTTACACCCATCCACTTAAACCATAAAATAATCCCAATTATAGAAGTCTAAATCCAAAGTAAAGAAATCTGTTCTAAATAAGTGCATATCTAATATCCAATAAAGCATCAATTATTCCCAAACTGTGCATCATCTCCTCTAGTATCCCCAATGCACTCATCACAATAGCAAGCCTCTTGATTCTCTACCTCTAAAAAGTAGAAAAAAAAGGGTAAGCTTGAGAAAGCTTAGTCAGTGAAAAGAACAGAACATACAATATCTGTAAATAGATGTTTTTAGAAACAATGGTATATTAACACATAAATTAAGTAAATCTGAAAAAAAAAAGTAGCAAACTCCATTACATATTCTATGAACTCAATCATTCACAAAATCAATTTCCATTTAACAATTTTAATAGGATTCAAAGAGTGGCACTGCTGAAATTATAGTTAAAAATCATACATCACAACCACTGGGATGAGACTCAAGCTCTTAGCTCTCAGATCTGGTAATGGGCTCCTATGGAGGGGAAACCACGCTCCTTAACATCACACTCTTGCCTCACCCACTGGTCCACATACCCAAACATAATGAAAAAGTGAGCGAAAAGCTCTTGGCTCACGGAATCGGACAATGTCCTTAATGTCATGCTCTTGCCTCACTCCTGGATCAACATTTCCATCCCAACATGTAACCCTCTGTTGGAAGGATTGCAGTCCTATAATGTTCCATTTTATTTTTAGTTTATAACATAACATGCATAGTATTTCAAATCTAATTTCAGAACAGTACGTAAAAACTAACAATAATGATTCAATATATATAATGTCCAACCTCCACAAAACTCCATCCAAAGTCATACTAGGGTCGAGCCCTACTAATTGCATATCTTTCTGGACCACTTCGTTAATAGTCATCTTGTTATACCCGAACCCTAAAACTTCCTATTTTAATGTTCAGGTGCGACACCGGAGGACACCAGTACTAGTGAGTACTGTGTTGCATCCGTCTTTTACCGAGGAAGGAAGGACCCCACTTGCACCTGCTACCCATGCTTAAGTAATTGGAAGGGATTCTGGACCCAAAGGGAAAGGTCAGTTGAACCTCACACACACTAGAAACCCTGGAGAAGGCCCCAGTCAAACTGAGGAGAGATCTCCATACAAAGTGACCAGTTCAGTATTCACAGGCTGATGGTCACTAGCGGATGGAGCATCCACAGGTGAACACCATACGGTGAGTGCATAGGCCAGTTTTGGGTTATCACATCGTGGGACCCGAGACCTCCCGATCGTGTACCCCAAACCCATCCACATTGATGGAATAATGTGTTAGGGAGTTGATTAATGTGGCGGGATGTCTCGAAGCGGGCCCATTAGTGCCGAATAGTGGAATAAACCTGTATTGGGTAAAAACCCATTAATTCCCCAAACAGACCTTAGTGGGACTTAAGTGGCTATAAATAGGGCTCTTACTATTCATTTCTTCTCCTACCAAAATAGAAAGAAGGAAAGGAAGAAAGAAGAAGAAGAAGAAGGAGAAGGACATCAAGGGAGGAAAGAAGGAGGAAGGCTTGGGCTTCATTCTTGAGGTAAGCCCATATGCTTATCTCTTCACACACACACACATAAATATCTCTCTCTCTCTTTCTCTCTCCTTCCAATTTCACTCTTTATTGGAAGCAGTGGAGACCCAACCAAATTCCACTTACCCAACCATAAAGACTACATAATAGGAGGAGGAAATTAGAGTAAGAGACCTACATTGGCAAGGTTATTCACTCAACCTTGGGTCTAAGGACAAATCCCTATGAAACCCCTAACCAAAACCCTAGGATTTGGGAATTTGAGCAAATCCTCTATGACCTGACATCCTAACCAAATCCTAAGTTGGGGAAAAAGAAATTAAACCTATGTATGGTGTGTGAGAGTGATTTCATGAGCCATTAATGAACATTCCATGAGCTCAACCTAAGTCTTCCCCAATTTAGCTTAACCTAGACTTGTGTATTGAGGAAATTGGGTGTATCTTGAAACCCTATGTTGATCCACTCACTAATTTCACTAAATCTAAGCTAAGTGAAGTGTGTGAGGACGCCCTACATGAAAACCAACCCTAAAATCACAAAACCCAATTTGTAAACTATACAAAAGAGGAAGAAGGGAGGAATGGAGTTGGGAAATGACACCCCACTGAAAAATACGCATTTCCACCACCATACACAGAGGCCACAGGGCCAATAGGGCTGATCTGGGTAAGAAAACCCCGATTTTAACTTCACCGGCTGATGGTCACCAGCCAGCTGGTGAAAGCAAGGACCATCCACCGGTGAAAATATTGTAAGATGTGCATTCCTTTTGGATTTGTCCTCCGGTGAACTCACCGGCGAATGAACCTCTACTGGTAAGCATCCACCGGTGAAAATTGCAAGATGTGCATTCCTTTCGGATTTATCCACCGGTGAACCATTTTAAAGCTAAATTTTTATCCTTTTATTGGGGCATGAGTCCTAGTGTCCCACTCCTCTTTGAATAACCAAATAACCTAAAAACATTATGTATCCTAGAAGTGAAACTGAGAAGTGACGGGAGCACGCAACACAAAACCATTAACTATCTACTGCCATCTAGAATACGAGGTGGGGGGATTTTATGTGTTTTTATGGAATACTTGCATCATAATGCATATATGGATGAATTTTATCATTTTGCATATTATTATATTATTCCATATGTAAAGTGTTGATGTGGCACGAGAATGTGGATTATGATTGTGCGTGTGTGTGTGTGACTGGGGTGCAGGGTGGCCAACGGTTGGTGTCAGTGGCACTGCATGCTCAGGGTGAGTGTGCATGTGTGGCTGTGTGACTGGGGTGTAGGGTGGCCAACAGTTGGTGCCGGCGGCACTACATGCTCAGGGTGAGTGTGTGTGTATGACTGGGATGCAAGGTGGCCAATGGTGGGTGCCGGCATTACTACATGCTCAGTGTGTGTGTGAGTGTGATTGAATTGTGTTGTGGCATATTAGAATGCATTGGGCTAGGATAACCACCCTGGTGCTACAACCCTTGCCAATAGGGGTTTATGTATTGGCTAATCCTCCCGTCTGACAGTCCGTGGTTGGGGATGATTTTTGGTGATTGAGGTGTGAAGATGCCAGCATCGTGACAGACCCTCACGCGATGTTTGATTTGGTGATGGGTATACCCTACATGCGATGTTGGATTCAATGTAGTGGTATTATGGGAGGGTTATTAATATGGGTTTGTCGGGTAACGATGTGGTTTCGGAACTGGCACACTCCTGATTCGCAACTAGCTAGTATCTCTGGGGATTGATAACGTACATTTATGACTGGGGATAACACCTACATTGCAGTAGCACTTATACCCCCTTTGAACTTAGAAATTGTTGTTTAGAATTGCTTGATAATAAATGGGTCATGTCATTGCACTCATATAATTGCATTCATATTGATGTGGTCGGGCATGAATCTTTATACTATTATATTTTCTTGGATTGTTGTGATTGCTTGTGTGTGTTACCCCTCACTGGGCTTCGTGGAAGCTCACCCCCCATTGTTGCCCCTTTTTAGATGTTAATTCAGGAAATCCTTTGGAAACTGTGATCGAGGTCCTGGCTCTCTATAGAGGTGACCTCTGGGATGAGGAGCTGGTTGCGCACGAGGATGGATGCATGTGCGATGATTGTGCCTTTGGAGCACGCTGAGGATGGGAGTGTCATCTTCTATTTTTGATAATTTTATACCTAACAGATGTAGCCCTATAGGGGCATAACTGTAATTATGATCAAGATGTGAAAACATTCTTTTTGTGTAAATATGGTAAATATCAATAGAAATCACTAGTTGATATATTTTGTTTATATTATAAGTATGTGATTTTAGAATTCATTCTATAATCTTATGAACTAAAGTACTGCATCATGGATCCTGGATGGATTGTGGACACGTATGTGTGTCCATGTCATCAACCTTCAGGTGGGTGGAGGCGAGGTGTGACATCGAGTGGTATCAAAGCGCAATACTCTACTTTAAGTTATAAACTTATGAAATGTTAGGACTACTGGTGATTATGTTATAAATAAAAGCTTAAAGATAAGTACATAAATCATAGTTCACACATAGGAGACAAGTTGAAGAATGAAGCCGATAACACTGATAATTTCATTAATAACAAATTCAGCTTACAACTTTGAGAGAGGAGAATACAAGACTTAACCAGGAGCCAATTACATAGACGATAACTACCTACTGAATAACTCTCAAGCTAATAACACTAATAACACAAATAAAACACAAAGGGATCACAATCCTAAGAACAAGACTGAAAGATGGGAGGACCTAGGAAAAACTACTGCTGGGGTGGATCACTGGGTGGTACTGAAGAAACTGGAGTAGTATCTGCTAGCCCGAAGTAGGTGTCCCACCTACGGGTCCATACCTCTAGATGATTGACCCTATCATCAATGCTGTCCAGACAGGTATTCAGACCCTGAAAACTTATTTTCATAGCTTGCATCACCCGATCCCAACCCACTGCATCACCTGGTGTGGTCGAAGAAGAAGCACCACCGGCATATTGAGATGAAGTGTAAGGAGGAGGTGGGGTAGTTCCCCTATGGCCTTGATGCAATGGAGGTCCATCATCTTTACTATCCTCCCCATCTTCCTCGCTCTCCTCGGCCTCCTCGTCGTTTTCTGTATCCATATCCTGGTCACCTCCTATAGGGACCATTACCGGCACCCCCTCATCATCACTACCATCATTAGGGTTAACCTTCATCTTCACTAAAGAGTGTAAATCGAAAGGATACCTCTTGGCTCCATCTGTAGGCTCGTCAGCATAGGGGACCCCAAAGTGTATAAAAATACTAGTAAAGAGATTTCCGTAAAGCAAATTTTTGTCCTTTGGGTACTTGGCCCGGTATGTCATATGCTGCATCAATAGGTATGGGGGGTTGATCTGGAGATCCACATACAAGCAAAGGGTAACATAGGCCTGGAGAAGAGAAACTTTATTGCAACGACCTCCAACTAGTAATATGTTTAATTGAACTACCCTACAAAGCACCTTGGGTGTGGTCCTGAAGCAACTGAACCTAGTCCATCCATCGATGGTTCCAGTCAACTGCTGACACATCTAATCTAAACTATCTTGGGGCATGAAGGCTCCACTTCTAGTCTTGGGAGCACAATATACACTCTCCCCGGTGCTTGAAATCCTAGTAATAACACCAAACTTAGCTGTGGTGAAGGAGAGGTACACTCCCATAACTCGGCTTGTGAGACGATAATCATTCTCCCCTACTTCCTCACCCCTCAGATTGTAAAAGAACATTTGGACCAAACAAGGATAACATCTGTCCCCTAGGTCCAAAAGGAATGACCAACCCAGTGCCTGGAACCGCCTCGTTATGCCAAAGGAAGGCATCTGACCATGCAATATTGCCTTCCCAAAATCCACAAGTTTACTTCCAAACACCCCCATTTCTGTGCACTTTCCGCAGAGTTAAACCAAAATCTGTCAAAGTTGGGTTCTAGAGGAGCTGGAATCTATCCTGCAGCATTTCGACTGCATGTGTCTCTTCTAGAACTCATGGCTGCATACAAACACAACAAATATACATATCCAACTAAGTGTATACAAAAGGAAAGGCACATTTGAAAAGGATGCAAGAAATTTCACATAAATCCCTAATTAGGGTTTCACAGAGAAGAAAATCTGGGGAAAATGGAAAATCTAGCAAAATGGGATGAAAACCTTACCTCTTGCGTGAAATATGACGTGGATTGGCGGCAAAGATCACCGGATGATATTCTTCCAACCTTGGGAGAGCTCTCCTGTCATTCTTGGCAAGAAAAGGAAGAGGTTATGGTGAAAATGAGAGTTCTCGGCCAGCCCTTTTAAAAGACAGTAAAAGTGTTCACCGGCTGGCCGGTGAAATAATTACCATCCACCGGTGAGCATCCACCGGTGAAGGTAAAGGTGAGAATTTATTTTCTTTTCTTTATATGTGTGGGTCCATTTTACACATTTCCTTCCCTCAATATGTGGAAACGAAGGATGTGGGTGTCTGAGCCTAGTACATAAAAAGACTTGAATATGCATGCTTAGTTATACTAAGTTGCCTATGTTACCTCTTATATAGGAAGGTTCACATGGCTCCTAGAAAATACCAAACACAGGTGGGACGGCCACCTAAATGGCCACACCGTGCTACTACATCTACTATGGGTCAGCCACCGACTTCGAAACCAAGTAGGGAAGAGGTGCCCGATACCACAACACAGGCAGCCCCTCCTACTCCACCTATACTTTCTGCCCAGGATGTAGTGTAAATTATGGGCAACATGTTGCAAGGACTACAACAACAACAAAATGTGATGATGCAAGGGTTGCAACAGCAACAACTAGATGGCAGGTCTAAATTCACATATCAATGCTGTGTTTCAGACTCGAGAGGCACAGGCTGTTCCACCCCAGACACAGCCAGTACCTAACGTTGCTCCTACCACTATTCCCCAGGCACAGCAAGTCCCATCACCAATGGATCACCACACAACCCACCCAGAGGGCTCTAATGTACATTATACCCCATGACCTGATGCACCACTAACACAGGGGAAAATGACACCACAGAGCCAAGCCATACTACCTATATCTATGGACAATGTGAAAGTGATGGAAACGTTCCAGAAGTTTAGGCCTCCCTACTTTGGTGGGATTGCGCAGGACCCTTTGGCACCCACCAAATGAGTAGAGGGAATGGAGAAGGCATTTAAGGTAATGACCCTCACTGAAGAACAAAAACTGATGTGTGCCGACTACCGACTACAAAATGAGGCAAATGCATGGTGGAAGTCCACTGAACCCATCCTAGTGGCCCTACAACCTAACCTCACATGGGAACACTTTAAAGTGGCATTCTACAACAACTACTTCCCAGACAGTGTGAAGGAGAGGAAGGAAACAGAGTTCATGGAGCTGAAACAAGGGTCCAACTTTGTATTGGAATAGCAACAAGATTTTGAGAAGTTGTTCTTCTTCGCATCTGAGCATTTGAAGGGGGATCAGGAAAAGGCGAAGAGATTTGCGAAAGGGTTAAGACCCGCTATAGAGGCTGTGTTAGTGGCTCAATACCTCCACAGTTATGCCCAGGTGGTTCATGCTGCCAACTCCATTGAGAACAAACAATGAGAGAACTATCATGCCATATAAGGGAAGAGGACAGTGGCACCTAGCAGGTTTGGTAAGGGGACATATTCTAGTGTAGCCTCAGGTCAGTATAGACAACCAGAAATATGACAAGCACCACCACCACCTAGACCCATGGTAGCACAGTCTCAGATGATCCCCTTAAGGTGTTTTTTCTATCAGCAAACGCGTCACTTTACAAGGAATTGCTCACAAAGGAGACCGGGTGACCTCTATGTAGGACCAACCAAATCAATGTAGCCGTTATCTGCCACCCGTCCAGCTCAGGCACCACAGGGAGCTAGACTGCAAGGGAAAGTGTTTGCACTGACTACTGAGGAAGCGGAGGCATCGCCTGGAGTGGTCACAGGTATCTTGCTGATATTGATGACCCCTGCATATGTTTTTTTTTATACTAGTGCATCACATTCATTTGTATCCCCCACTTTTTCCGCTAAGATGAATATCAAGCCAAAAATGTTAACACACAAGTTAGTAGTTAGCACACCGATTGGGAGTGAGGTAGGATTAGAGGAGATTTATGAGCCGTGTCCTATTCAAGTCTGTGGACGGGACATGATTGCTCATTTGATTAAATTAGAGATCCGTGACTTCGATGTTATCTTAGGTATGGATTGGTTATCCACCTATAGGGCATGTGTTTTATGTGCTGAGAAGAAAATTGTATTCAAACTTCGAGAAGGTGGTGAGTTTGTTTACAAAGGGAGAAAAGTCAAGAAATCCAAGAAACTAGTGATATCTGCACTTGAAGTGAGAAGATAACTAGAGCAAGGATGTGAAGCCTATTTGGCACTTGTGATTGACACAACTAAGGAGGGCAAGTCGGTAGAGGAAATAGAAGTAGTGAGAGAATTCTCAGACATCTTTCCTGACGACTTACCTGGACTACCCCCTGACTGAGAGACTGAATTCACTATTGATCTAATTCCTGGGGTAGCACCTATATCAAAAGCTCCATATAGGATGGCACTTTCAGAACTGAAGGAGTTGAAGGAACAATTATAAGATTTATTGGAGAAAGGGTTCATCCGACCTAGTGTGTCCCCATGGGGAGCACCGGTACTCTTTGCTAGGAAGAAGGATGGGAGTATGAGAATGTGCATAGACTATAGGGAACTCAATAAACTGACTATCAAGAATAGGTATCCGTTGCCCAGAATCGATGACCTTTTTGATCAATTGTAAGGTGCAACCACGTTCTCCAAAATTGACCTCAGATCTGGTTATCATCAACTCAAGATCAGAGAGGGTGACATCAGGAAGATAGCTTTCAGGACCCGTTATAGACACTATGAGTTCCTATTTATGCCATTTGGACTAACCAATGCCCTTTTAGTGTTCATGGAGTTGATGAATAAAGTATTCCACGATATGTTAGACAACTTTGTCATCGTGTTCATCGACGACATTTTGATCTATTCAAAGAGCCGGGAGGAACATGCTACCCATTTGAGATTTGCCCTTCAGAGATTGAGAGAGAAGCAGTTGTATGCAAAATTCAGTAAATGTGAGTTTTGGCTTACACAAGTGCATTTCTTAGGGCATGTTATCTCAGAGAAGGGCATTGAAGTTGATCCTGGAAAGGTAGAGGCTGTGGTAGAATGGGAGGAACCTAGGAATGTAGGTGAAATTCATAGCTTCTTGGCATTAGCGGGATACTACAGAAGGTTTATGAAAAATTTCTCACGCATTTCTGGACCTATGACTCGACTAACACGGAAGGGAGTGAAATTTGATTGGTCTAAGGAATGTGAAGAAAGTTTCCAGGAATTGAAGCGGAAATTAATAACACCTCCAGTACTCACTATTCCAGAATGCAACACCGGAATGGTAATATATAGTGATGCATCCAAGTTGGGCTTAGGCTGTATGTTGATGCAAAATAGAAAGGTTGTAGCATACGCATCTCGACAGCTAAAGGACTATGAAAAGAATTACCCCACTCATGACTTGGAGTTAGCAATAGTCATTTTTGCTTTAAAGATCTGGCGGCATTATTTATATGGGGAAAAGAGTGAGATCTACAGCGATCATAAGAGTTTGAAATACTTTTTCACCCAAAGGGAGCTGAATATAAGACAAAGAAGATGGTTGGAACTAATGAAGGATTATGATTGCACCATCCATTACCATCCGACGAAGGCCAACATAGTTGCTGATGCATTGAGCAGGAAGTCTCAGACTCTATCCCTAGCAACCTTGACGGTGAATGAACAGCTAATTGAGGAAGCTAGAAAAATAGATTTGGAACTACTAACAAATGAGGTGGCAGTGACCTTGGCTGCACTTATGATACAACCATCGTTAGTGGGGAAAATCCAAGCCGCCCAAGTACTAGATGAGGATCTTCAGAAAATAGTAAGTGATATCAAAGAAGGAAGATAAAAAGATTTAAATTTCAAGTTGACTAAAGATAGGGTCCTCAAGTTCAAGGATAGACTTTGCGTACCAAAGGATGAAGAGATGAGAGAATTAATATTGAAAGAAGCTCACAGTTCACCCTACTCCATCCATCCCGGTAGTACAAAAATGTACAAGGATTTGAAGAAGTCCTTTTGGTGGTGTGGCATGAAAACTGACGTGGCCACCCATGTAGCCAGATGCTTGAATTGTCAACAGATCAAAGCAGAAAGGCAAAGGCCACATGGCTTATTACAACCCTTGCCCATACCGGAATGGAAATGGGAAAATATGACCATGGATTTTGTCACAGGACTGCCATGTACTCAGAAGGGGAATGACACAATCTAGGTAATTGTAGACCGACTGACCAAGGTAGCCCACTTCATCCCTATGAAGATTACTTACTCCATGGAAAATTGGGCTCAACTGTAAGTTGATAGTATTGTCCGATTACACGGTGTACCAGCAAGCATTATCTTTGACCGCGATGCCAGATTCAACTCCAACTTTTGGAAATGTCTATAGATAGCAATAGGGACACAACTGAATTTCAGCACAGCATTCCATCCATAGACAGATGGGTAGTCAGAGAGGACTATACAGACCCTAGAGGATATGTTGCGGGCTTGTGTGTTGGATATGAGCTATAGTTGGGATGAGCACTTGTCACTCATAGAGTTCTCCTACTACAATTGCTACCAGGCTACTATAGGCATGGCACCTTATGAAGCCTAGTATGGTAAGAAATGCAAAACACCTTTGTATTGGGATGAAGTTGGAAAAAGGAGGATCCTTAGCTTGGAACTGATCCAAGCCACTTGTGAGAAAGTGGATGTAATCAGGGAGAGAATTAAGGCGGCTCAATCAAGATAGAAAAACTATGCGGATGTCAGACAGAAGCACCTAGAGTTTGAGGTGGGTGATAAAAATTTTCTAAAAGTCTCCCCAATGAGAGGAGTGAAGAGGTTTGGTAAGAAAGGAAAGCTAAGTCCTCGATACATGGGACCTTATGAGATATTGGGTCGAGTCAGAACAGTAGCTTATCGGGTCGCTATGCCACCTAAATTAGAAGGAGCTCATAATGTATTTCATGTTTCCATGCTCAAGAAGTACATTTCTGATCCAGATCATATTTTGACACATGTACCCCTGGAACTTGACGCTGATTGGAAGTATGTAGAATAGCCAGAAGAAATCATTGACCGGAGAGACCACATTCTCCGCAATCGGACTATTTCTTATGTACTAGTCAAGTGGAGGACTCACTCTAGACAAGAAGCATCTTGGAAATGTGAGGAGGAAATGAAGAAGAATATCCTCAGTTATTTGGATCACCAGGTATGTCAAATTTCATGGATGAAATTTCTTGTAAGGAGGGGGGAATGTTATACCCAAACGCTAAAACTTCCTATTTTAATATTCATGTGCGACACCGGAGGACACCAGTACTAGTGAGTACTAGGTTGCATCCGTCTTTTGCCGAGGAAGGAAGGGCGACCCCACTTGCACCTTCTACCCATGCTTAAGTAATTGGAAGGGATTTCGGACCCAAAGGGAAAGGTCAGTTGAACCTCGCACACACTAGAAACCCTAGAGAAGGCCCCAGTCAAACTAAGGAGAGATCTCCATATAAAGTGACCAGTTCAGCATTCACCAGTTGATGGTCACCGACGGATGGAGCATCCATCGGTGAACACCATACGGTGAGTGCACCGGCTAGTTTTGGGTTATCTCACCGTAGGACATGAGACCTGACGATCATGCACCCCAAACCCATTGATTAATGTGGTGGGACATCTCGAAGTGGGCCTGTTAGTGCCGAATAGCGGAATAACCTGGTATTGGGTAAAAACCCATTAATTCCCCAAATAGCCCTTAGTGGGACTTAAGTGGCTATAAATAGGGCTCCTACCATTCATTTCTTCTCCGACCAAAATAGAAAGAAGGAAAGGGAGAAAGAAGAAGAAGAAGAAGGAGAAGGAGAGCAAGGGAGGAAGGAAGGAGGAAGGCTAGGGATCCATTCTTGAGGTAAGCCCATATGCTCATCTCTCCACACACACACACATAAATCTCTCTCTCTCTCTCTCTCTCTCTCTCTCTCTCTCTCTCTCTCTCTCTCTCTCCTTCCCATTTCACTATTTATTGGAAGTAATGGAGACCCAACCATAAAGACTACATAATAGGAGGAGGAAATTAGAGTAAGAGACCTACATTGGCAAGGTTATTCACTCAACCTTGGGTTTAAGCACAAATCCCTATAAAACCCCTAACCAAAACCCTGGGATTTGGGAATTTGAGCAAATCCTCTATGACCTAACATCCTAACCTAATCCTAAGTTGGGGAAAAAGAAATTAAACCTATGTATGGTGTGTGAGAGTGATTTCATGAGCCATTAATGACTATTCCATGAGTTCAACCTAAGTCTTCCCCAATTTAGCTTAACCTAGACTTGTGTATTGAGGAAATTGGGTGTATCTTGAAACCCTATGTTGATGCACTCACTAATTTCACTAAATCTAAGCTAAGTGAAGTGTGAGGATGCCCTACATGAAAACCAACCCTAAAATCAAAAAACCCAATTTGTAAACTATACAAAAGAGGGAGAAGGGAGGAATGGAGTTAGGAAATGACACCCCACTGAAAAATACGCATTTCCACCACCATACACAGAGGCCACAGGGCCAATAGGGCTGATCTGGGCAAGAAAACCTCGATTTTAACTTCACCAACTGATGGTCACCGGCCAGCCGGTGAAGGAAGGGACCATCCACCGGTGAAAATATTACAGGATGTGCATTCCTTTCGGATTTTTCCACCGGTGAACTCACCAGCGATGATCATCCACCGGTAAGCATCCACCGGTAAAAATATTGCAGGATGTGCATTCCTTTCGGATTTATCCACCGTTAACCATCCACCAGTGAACCATTTTAAAGCAAAATTTTTATCCTTTTATTGGGGCACGAGTCCTAGTGTCCCACTCCTCTTTGAAAAACCAAATAACCTAAAAACATTATGTATCCTAGGAGTGGAACTGAGAAGTGATGGGAGCACGAAACACGAAACCATCAACTATCTACCGCCATCTAGAACACGAGGTGAGGGGATTTTGTGTGTTTTTATGGAATGCTTGCATTATAATGCATATGGGGATGGATTTTATCATTTTGCATATTATTATATTATTCTTTATGTAAAGTGTTACTGTGGCATGAGAATGTGGATTATGAATGTGCATGTGTGCGTGCATGTGTGACTAGAGTGCAGGGTGGCCAACGGTTGGTGCCGGTGGCACTGCATGCTCAGGGTGAGTGTGTGTGTGTGGGTGTGTGACTGGGGTGCAGGGTGGCCAATGGTTGGTGCCGACGGCACTACATGCTCAGGGTGAGTGTGTGTGTGTGACTGGGGTGCAGGGTGGCCAATGGTGGGTGCCAATGGCACTACATGCTCATGGTGTGTGTGAGTGTGATTGAATTGTGTTGTGGCATATTAGAATGCATTGGGCTAGGATAACCACCCTGGTGCTACAACCCTTGCCAATAGGGGTTTATGTATTGGCTAATCCTCTCGTTCGACGGTCTGTGGTTGGGGATGATTTTCGGTGACTGAGGTACGAAGATGCCAGCATCATGACAGACCCTCACGCGATGTTTGATGCGGTGATGGGTATACTCTACATGCGATGTTGGATTCGATGTAGTGGTATTGTGGGAGGGTTATTAATAGGGGTTTGCTAGGTAACGATGTGGTTCCGGAACCAGCACGCTCCTGACTCACAACTGGCGAGTATCCCTGGGGATTGATAACGTACATTCATGACTGGGGATAACACCTACGTTGTAGTAGCACTTATACCCCCTTTGGACTTAGAAATTTTTGCTTAGAATTGCTTTATAATGAATGGATCATGTCATTGCACTCATATAATTACATTAATATTGATGTGGTCGGGCATGAATATTTATACTATTGCATTTTCTTGGATTATCATAATTGCTTGTGTGTGTTACCCCTCACTGAGCTTCGTGGAAGCTCACCCCCCATTGCTGCCCCTTTTTAGATATTGATTTAGAAAACCTTGGGAAACTGTGATCGAGGTCCCAGCTCTCTACGGAGGTGACCTCTGAGATGAGGAGCTGGTTGCGCACGAGGATGGATGCGTGTGCGAAGATTGTGTATTTGGTGCACGCTGAGGATGGGAGTATCATCTTCTATTTTTTATTCTTTTGTACCTAACAGATGTAGCCCTATGGGGGCATAACTGTAATTATGATCAAGATGTGAAAACATTCTTTTTGTGTAAATATGGTAAATATCAATAGAAATCACCAGTTGATATATTTTGTTTATATTATAAGTATGTGATTTTAGAATTCATTTCATAATCTTATGAACTTATAGTATTGCATCGTGGATCCTGGATGGATTGTGGACACGTGTGCATGTCCATGTTGCCAGCCTTTAGGTGAGTGGAGGTGGGGTGTGACACATCTTAGGCCTGCCCTTACCTTTTCTAGCTCTTTCCCAACAAATCTGGTCACTCTTCCATATTGGGGCCTCCATAGGTCTTCGTTGGACATGGCCATACCACCTCAATCGGCTCTCGTGGAATTTGTCTTGGATCGGTGCAACCCCCACCTCATTTCTAATATTCTCATTCCATATCCTATCTATCTTGGTCTTCCCGCACATACCTATTAATATTTTAATTTCTTCTACACTCAGTTTGTTCACATTACTCTTCTTAGTTGCCCAACATTCTGATCCATACATCATAGCCGGTTGTATAACTGTCCTGTAAATTTTTTTTTGAGTTTAATAGGTATTCTTTTATCATATAATGCTCCTGACATTCTTATCCCTGCAAAATGTACTACCCTATTGTGTCAAAATTCCTGGAACTCTATCTTGCAGCACCAAAATCTTCCTAAGAGAATGTGTTAGACTTGATCTCAACCATGGAAATAAGAAATTTCAAGTTCAGATTCTGCTGGAAAATTGTTACTTACATGAATCAGTTAACTTTTTATACATAATAGACTATCATTGATTTATAAAACTATACTTTTGTACCAATTCCATATCCTCTTCTTTAACAAAGATTTAGAACTTATTTAATATAATACCAACCTAAAAATTATAGAAATATAATCTTGGGATAAAAAATTTAAATATCCATTATAGCCAACTGAGACCTATATAAGTTCCATAAAAATCAAATTCTGAACTATAGAATTGATTTACTCTTCCCATAGCAAAAACCCTATTTAGATTTCAGATTTCCAAAACGTTCCTATGAATATATGAAGGTTAATCCATATATATAGGGTTGAATGCACTAAACTGACTTTTCACACTTCAGACTTGAGTAAGCTTGCTGAAATTCTTTTCAAATCTTCGTGGAACAAGGTTGCAGTAACAATTATAGCAAAGTGTTCCTCTTTCTCTCTCTACTCTAAGCAACAATTATGTGTGCTCCATTGTAAAATAGAAGAAGAGAATGAAGTAGTGCAGCCCTCTTCTTCTCTAGAAACAATAGAAAAGAAAACAGCCCTCCCTTGGTGATCCATGGTTCCCCTCAATTTCCCCCTTTTTCATATAATTATTTTCTTTATAAAATTTCTCCTCTCACTCCACGATTTTGGGATAACTGCCTTTCTCTCTAAATCCCTATTTATTAAATATGAATATCCACCCCTCACTCCATGATTTTGGAATAACGGCCTCCTTCTTCCGTCCTCTCTCAAACGTGGGGAATCCCTTACAACTTCCTCCTTTTTCTCTCCCCTTCCAATTCTCCTTTTTCTCTTTCCTTGTTGGATACAACCACTCCCTCTCCTCAAGGTGAGAGTTATCTACTTACCTTAATTTACTCCAATGAATCGTGAAGTCTCCTACTTTAAATTTGAAATCTTTCTCTTAAAATTCCAAGTGGGTCACACAAATTTCCCAAAACAAAAATACAACTTAAATTCCTCTTTTTTTCACTTCATAGGATTTGTACCCTTAACTTCTTCTTTAGACATAAGGTCTTAACCACTAGACTAGCTGCTTAGATGCTATAAGATCCAAAAATAACAATATATATTTTATGATAGACAATAGACCAAACAACATATACTACTACACTACCAATCTACATAATAAAGCATATTACCTTTCGTGCACATTATTGCAGCAAAAAAATTAATTCCGCAGCTAGTCACAGGTAATAAACCTAGGAAAAAGTGCAAAAGTCCGAATTAGCCCTATCTTTAAAGTTAGGATATTACATCCCTCCTCCCTTTTAAAAATTTCGTCCTCGAAATTTACATACCTGGATCTTTGAAAAGTTGTAGATATTTGGATCGCATATCATCCTCATTTTCCCATGGAGCCTCATGAATTCTATGATTATTCCAAAGAACTTTCACGTATGATATAGTGTGGTTACGTAGGACTTGCTCTTTGCGATCCAAAATCTGGATAGGGATTTCTTTATATGATGGATCTTCTTTTAACGGTACTGGTTCATAGCTCAAAATATGCGATGGGCCTGCAACATATTTCTTGAGCAATGAGATGTGAAAAACATCATGAACTCTGACTAATGCTGGGGGTAGTGCAAGTCGGTAAGCCACTGGTCTAACCCTCTGTAAAATTTCAAATGGGCCAATAAATTTGGGACTGAGCTTCCCTTTCTTACCAAATCTTACTACTCCCTTCAATGGTGCAATCTTGAGAAATACACAATCTCCTATCGTGAACTCTAGGTCCTTCCTTCTTGTATCTACATATCTTTTCTATCTATGTTGTGCCGCTTTGATTCGCTTTTAAATGAGCTGCACTTTTTCTTGAGTTTCCTGTACAATTTCTAGTCCCAAAACTTTCCGTTCACCAACCTCATCCCAATGTAGAGAGAACGGCACTTCCTCCCATACAATGCTTTATATGGGGCCATCCCTATAGTCACTTGAAAACTATTGTTATAAGAAAATTCGACCAAAGGTAGATGTTTTCCCAGCTTCCTTTAAAATCCATAGCATACGCTCTAAGCATGTCCTCCAGAACCTGAATCATCCTTTCTGATTTCCTGTCTGTTTATGGGTGAAATGTTGTGCTAAACTTCAATTTTGTCCCAAGTACTTCATGTAGATTCTTCCAAAATCTGGATGTGAACCTCGAGTCTCTGTCTTACACTATAGACACTGGTACTCCATGCAATCTGACGATCTCATCTATGTACAACTGGGTCAATTTCTCTAAGGAGTATCTCATGGAGTAGGTAAGAAAATGGGCCGACTTTCTTAGATGGTCTACTACAACCCATACTACATCATGTCCCTTAGGAGTTTTTGGCAACGCAGTGAAAAAATCTGTACTGATATGATCCCATTTCCATTGCGGAGTATCTAATGGATGTAGAAGTCCTAATGTTCTATGGTGTTTTACCTTCACCTGTTGATAGGTTAAGCATTTCTCTATATACTATGCAATATCCCTCTTTATATTGTTCTACCAGTAATGGTCGTTCAGATCCCGGTACATCTTAGTACTACCTGGATGTACAGTGTAAGGTGAGTGATGAGCATCTTTCAATATCAGCTCTCTCAACTCTATATCCTCAGGTACACACAGGCAAGTTCCATTTTTAATAATTCCATCCTCTGAAGTTTGAAACTATGTCTTCCTTCCTGCCTGGTTCTCATCCTTGATCTTGATTATTAAAGGGTCAGTCATTTGAGCTGCTTTAATCCTTTCAATCAATGATGGCTGAATAGTTAGTCTCGCTAATAGTATAGTAGGGCAACTTACTACTAACTTCAAATCCATGCTTTTGATATCCTCCTTAAGATGTCACTGCTCAGTTAGTATGGCTGCTGAGAGTCCTTGCGACTTCTTGCTCAGTGCATCAGCTACTACATTAGCTTTCCCTGGGTGGTAGTGTATATCACAGTCGTAATCATTGATCAGTTCTAACCACCTTCTCTGTCTCATGTTCAGCTCTTTCTAGGTGAAAAAGTATTTCAAGCTCTTATGATCAGTATATATTTCACACTTCTCACCATATAGCTAGTGTCTCCAAATCTTGAGTGCGAAGACAACTGCTGCTAGCTCCAAATCATGGGTAGGATAATTCTTCTCTTAATCTTTTAATTGTCTTGAAGCATAGGCTACTACCTTTCCATGTTGCATGAGTACACAACCTAATCTCCCAGTGAAACATCACTATATATTACCATTCCTCCTGCTCCAGAATGGGTGCTGACACCAATCTCTTCTTCAGTTCGTGAAAACTCTTCTCACATTCCTCAGACCATTCAAATTTTACACTCTTCTTTGTAAGTATAGTCAGAGGTGTAGCAATGCTAGAGAAACCTTCAATGAATCTCCTATAATAACCAGCCATACCCAGGAAACTTATAATTTCTACAACTGTAGTTGGTCTAGCCCAATCAATTACTACCTTTACCTTTGTAGGATCTATAGAAATCCCACTTGTTGAGATCATATGGCCTAAGAATCCCACTTGATCAAGCCAAAATTCACATTTACTTAGCTTGGCATATAATTGCTTCTCCTTCAATCTCTGCAATACAATTCTTAGATGTTCTTCATGATCCCTCTTGCTTTTGGAGTAAATCAAAATGTCATCAATAAAAACTATAACAAACATGTCCAGACAATTATGGAATACACTGTTCATTAGATCCATGAAAGCAGCTGGTGCATTAGTCAACCCAAATGGCAAGACAACAAACTCAAAGTGGCCATATCGGGTCTTGAACGCTGTTTTAGGTATGTCTTCTCCCTTAATCTTCAGTTGGTGATAACCAGATATGAGGTCTATCTTGGAGAAAATACTTGCACCCTACAACTGTTCAAATAGGTCATCAATCCTAGGTAGAGGATATCTGTTCTTGATGGTGACCTTATTCAATTCTCGGTAGCCAATGCACAGCCTCAAGGTCCCATCTTCTTTTTCACAAATAGCACTGGTGCTCCCCATAGAGACACACTTGGCCTGATATACCCTTTCTCAAGTAGCTCTTGAATCTGTTCTTTCAATTCTTTCAATTCCATCGGAGCCATCCGATAAGGTGCTTTAGAGATCGACGCTGTACCAGGTGTTAAATCAATAGAAAATTCTATCTCTCTGTTAGGTGGTAATCAAACAAGTTCATTACGAAATACATCTGGGAAATCTCTGACAATATCAATGTCTCCCAAGTCTCGTTTCTTCTTCACATCCACTATAGAGGCTAGAAAACCTTTACATCCCTAGTTGAGTAACTTCTTAGCTTTCACAACTGAAATCAATGGTATTGATGGTGTACCCATTTTCAACCCAGTAAATTTGAATTCTAATCCATCACTAGGTCTAAAAATAATCTCCTTCTCATGGCAGTGTATGCTAGCATTATAAGTTGATAACCAATCCATGCCAAGGATAACATCAAAGTTTGTCATGTCTAGGAGGATCACATTTGCAAACATGCTCCTATTCTCAATCTGAACTAGACAAGACTCAAATACAGTGTCTTCCACCAAAGTCTTTCTAGAACGTAGAGTCACTAAAAGTTCAAGTTTTAGTGGGCTAGGGTCAATTCCTACCCTTTTAGCAAAAGACTTTGATGGGAATGAGTGTGTCGAACCTGAATCAAATAATACATAGGCAGGTTATGAAGAAATATTTATAGTACCTGAAACATATTCTAGGTTTGAGTGTATTTTATCACACCCCGCCTCCACTCACCTGAAGGCTGGTGACATGGACACGCACGTGTCCACAATCCATCCAGGATCCACGATGCAGTACTTTAAGTTCATAAGATTATGAAATGAATTATAAAATCACATACTTATAATATAAACAAAATATATCAACTGGTGTTTTCTATTGCTATTTGCCATATTTACACAAAAAGAATGTTTTCACATCTAGATCATAATTATAGTTATGCCACCTATTGGGCTACATCTGTTAAGCATATAAAGAATCAAAAATAGAAGATGATACTCCCATCCTCAGTGTGCTCCAAATGCACAATCATCGCACACGCATCCATCTTCGTGCATAACCAGCTCCTCATCCCAGAGGTCACCTCCGTGGAGAGCCAAAACCTTGATCATAGTTTCCAAAGGATTTCCTGAATTAACATCTAAAAAGGGGCAACAATGGGGGGTGAGCTTCCACGAAGCTCAGTGAGGGGTAACACACACAAGCAATCATGATAATCCAAGAAAATGCAATAGTATAAATATTCATGCCCGACCACATCAATATGAATGCAATGACATGATTCATTTATTATCAAGCAATTCTAAGCAATAATTTCTAAGTCCAAAGGAGGTATAAGTGCTACTGCAATGTAGGTGTTTCCCCAGTCATAAATGTACATTATCAGTCCCCAGGGATACTAGCTAGTTGCGAGTCAGGAGCCTGCTGGTTTCAGAACCACATCGTTACCCGGGAAACCGCTATTACTAACCCTCCCATAATACCACTACATCGAATCAAGGACTGTCAGACGAGAGGATTAGCCAATACATAAACCCCTACTGGAAAGGGTTGTACCACCAGGGTGGTTATCCTAGCCCAATGCATTCTAATATGCCACAACATAATTCAATCACACTCACACACTCACACACACCCTGAGCATACGGTGCTGCCGGCACCCACCATTGACCACCCTGCACCCCAGTCACACACACACTCACCCTGAGCATACAATACCACCGGCACCAACCGTTGGCCACCCTACACCTCAGTCACACACACACACGCACGCATGCACAATCATAATCAACATTCTCAAGCCACATCAACACTTTACATAAGGAATAATATAATAATATAAAAAATGATAAAATTCATCCACATATGCATTATGATGCAAGCATTCCATAGAAACACACAAAATCCCCTCACCTCGTGTTCTAGATGGCGGTAGACAGTTGACGGTTTTGTGTTGCGTGTTCCCATCACTTCTCGGTTCCACTCCTAGGATACATAGTGTTTTCAGGTTATTCAGTTATTCATAGAGGAGTGGGACACTGAGACTCGTGCCCCAAATAAAAGGATTAAAAATTAACTTTAAAATGGTTCACCGGTGGATGATCATCCGTCGGTGAGTTCACCGATGGATAAATCCGAAAGGAATGCACATCCTGTAATATTTTCACCGGTGGATGCTTACCGGTGGATGATCATCCATCGATGTGTTCACCGGTGGACAAATCCGAAAGGAATGCACATCCTATAATATTTTCACCGGTGGATGGTCCCTGCCTTCACCGGTTGGCCGGTGACTATCAGCCGGTGAAGTTAAAATCAGGGTTTTCTTACCCAGATCAGCCCTATTGGCCCTATGGCCTCTGTGTATGGTGGTGGAAATGCGTATTTTTCAGTGGGGTGTCATTTCCCAACTCCATTCCTCCCTTCTCCCTCTTTTGTATAGTTTACAAATTGGGTTTTGTGATTTTAGGGATGGTTTTCATGTAGGGCATCCTCACACACTTCACTTAGCTTAGATTTAGTGAAATTAGTGAGTGGATCAACATAGGGTTTCAAGATACACCCAATTTCCCCAATACACAAGTCTAGGTTAAGCTAAATTGGTGAAGACTTAGGTTGATCTCATGGAATGGTCATTAATGGCTCATGAAATCTCTCTCACACACCATACATAGGTTTAATTTCATTTTTCCCAACTTAGGATTAGCTTAGGATGTTAGGTCATAGAGGATTTGTTTAAATTCCCAAATCCAAGGGTTTTGGGTAGGGGTTTCATAGGGATTTGTCCTTAGACCCAAGGTTGAGTGAATAACCTTGCCAATGTAGGTCTCTTACTCTAATTTCCTCCTCCCATTATATAGTCTTTATGGTTAGGTAGGTGGGATTTGGTTGGGTCTCCATTACTTCCAATAAAGAGTGAAATGGGAAGGAGAGAGAGAGAGAGAGAGAGAGAGAGATTTATGTGTGTGTGTGGAGAGATGAGTATATGGGCTTACCTCAAGAATGGAGCCCTAGCCTTCCTCCGTCCTTCCTCCCTTGCTCTCCTTCTCCTTCTTCTTCCTCTTCTTTCTCCCTTTCCTTCTTTCTATTTTGGTAGGAGAAAAAATGAATGGTAAGAGCCCTATTTATAGCCACTTAAGTCCCACTAAGGGCTATTTGGGGAATTAATGGGTTTTTACCCAATACTGGATTATTCCGCTATTCGGCACTAACGGGCCCGCTTCGAGACGTCCCGCCACATTAATCAACTTCCAAACACATTGCTCTATTAATGTGGATGGGTTTGGGGTGCACGATCGTGAGGTCTCAGATCCCATGGTGAAATAACCTAAAACTAGCCTGTGCACTCACCTTATTGTGTTCACCGGTGGATTCTCCATCTGCCGGTGACTATCAGCCGGTGAAGGCTGAACTGGTCACTTTGTATGGAGATCTCTCCTCTGCCTGAGTGGGGCCTTCTTTAGGGTTTCTAATGTGTGTGAGGTTCAATTGACCTTTCCCTTCAGGTCTGGAATCCCTTCCAATTACTTAAGCATGGGTAGCAAGTGCAAGTGGGGTTGCCCTTCCTTCCTCGGCGAAAGACGGATGCAACCCAATACTCACTGGTACTGGTGTCCTCCAGTGTCGCACCTGAACATTAAAATAGGAATTTTTAGGGTTTAGGTATAACATTCCCCCCTCCTTACAAGAAATTTCATCCTTGAAATTTGACGTACCTGGTGATCCAAATAACTAATGATATCTCTTCTTCATTTCCTCCTCCCGTTCCCAAGATGTTTTTTTTTCTGGAATGATTCCTCCACTTGACTAGTACATAAGAAATAGTCCGATTGCAGAGAATGTGGTCTCTCTAGTCAATAATTTCTTCTGGCTGTTCTACGTACTTCCAATCAGTGTCAAGTTCCAAGGGTACATGTGTCAAAATATGAGCTGGATCGGAAACGTACTTCTTGAACATGGAAACATGAAATACATTTTGAGCTCTTTCTAATTCGGGTGGCATAGCGACCCAGTAAGCTACTATTCTGACTCGACTCAATATTTCATAAGGTCCCATGTATCGAGGACTTAGCTTTCCCTTCTTGCCAAACCTCTTCACTCCTCTCATTGGGGAGACTTTCAGAAAAAATTTATCACGCACCTCAAACTCTAGGTGTTTCCGTCTGACATCCGTATAGTTTTTCTATCTTGATTGAGCCGCCTTAATTCTCTCCCTGATTACATCCACTTTCTCACAAGTGGCTTGGATCAGTTTCGGGACTAGGATCCTCCTTTCTCCAACTTCATCCCAATACAAAGGCATTCTGCATTTCTTACCATACTGGGCTTCATAAGGTGCCATGCCTATAGTAGCTTGGTAGCTATTGTTGTAGGAGAACTCTATGAGTGACAAGTGCTCATCCCAACTATAGCTCATATCCAACACATAAGCCCGCAACATATCCTCTAGGGTCTATATAGTTCTCTCTGATTGCCCATCTGTCTGTGGATGGAATGCCATGCTGAAATTCAGTTGTGACCCCATTACTTTCTGTAGACATTTCCAGAAGTTGGAGGTGAATCTGGCATCATGGTCAGAGAAAATGCTTGCCGGTACACCGTGTAATCAGATAATATTGTCAATATATAGTTAAGCCAAATTTTCCATAGAGTAAGTAATTCTCATAGGGATGAAGTGGGCCACCTTAGTCAGTCAGTCTACAATTACCCAGATTGTGTCATTCCCCTTTTCAGTACACGGCAATTCTGTGACAAAATCCATGGTAGTGTTTTCCCACTTCCATTCTAGTACGGGTAGGGATTGTAATAAGCCATGTGGCCTTTGCCTTTCTACTTTGATCGGTTAGCAATTCAAGCACTTGGCTACATGGGTGGCTACGTCAGTTTCCATGCCACACCACCAATAGGACCTTTTTAAATCCTTGTACATTTTCGTACTACCAGGATGGATTGAGTAGGGTGAACTGTGAGCTTCTTTCAATATTAATTCCCTCATCTTTTCATCCTTTGGTACGCAAAGTCTATCCATGAACTTGAGGACCCCATCTTTAGTCAACTTGAAATTTAAATCTTTTTGTCTTCCTTCTTTGATATCACTTACTATTTTATGAAGATCCTCATCCAGTACTTGGGCGGCTTGGATTTTCCCCACTAACGATGGTTGTATCATAAGTGCAGCCAAGGTCACTGCCACCTCATTCGTTAGTAGTTCCAAATCCATTCTTCTAGCTTCCTTAATCAGCTGTTCATTCACCGTCAAGGCTGCTAGGGATAGAGTCTGAGACTTCCTGCTCAATGCATCTGCCACTACATTGGCCTTCCTCAGATGGTAATGGATGGTGCAATCATAATCCTTCATCAGTTCCAACCATCTTCTTTGTCTCATATTCAGCTCCTTTTGGGTGAAAAAGTATTTCAAACTCTTATGATCGCTGTAGATCTTACTCTTTTCCCCATATAAATAATGCCGCCAGATCTTTAAAGCAAAAATGACCACTTCTAACTCCAAGTGATGAGTGGGGTAATTCTTTTCATAGTCCTTCAGTTGTCGAGGTGCGTATGTTACAACCTTGCCATTTTGCATCAACACAGAGCATAAGCCCAACTTGGATGTATCACTATATACTACCATTCCGGCACTGCCTTCTGGAATAGTGAGTACTGGAGCTGTTATTAATTTCTGCTTCAATTCCTAAAAACTTTCTTCACATTCCTTAGACCATTCAAATTTCACTCCCTTTTGTGTTAGTCGAGTCATAGGTCCAGAAATGCTTGAGAAATTTTCAATGAACCTACTGTAGTATCCTGCTAAGCCCAGGAAGCTACAAATTTCACCTACATTCTTAGGTGCCTCCCATTCTACCACAACCTCTACCTTTCTAGGATCAACTTCAATGCCCTTCTCTGAGAAAACATGCCCTAAGAAATGCACTTGTGTAAGCCAAAACTCACATTTATTGAATTTTGCATATAACTACGTCTCTCTCAATCTCTGAAGGGCAAATCTCAAATGGGTAGTATGTTCCTCCTAGCTCTTCGAATAGATCAAAATGTCATCGATGAACACGATGACAAAGTTGTCTAACATATCGTGAAATACTCTATTCATCAACTCCATGAACACTACAGGGGCATTGGTTAGTCCAAATGGCATAACTAGGAGCTCATAGTGTCCATAACGGGTCCTGAAAGCTGTCTTCCTGATGTCACCCTCTCTGATCTAGAGTTGATGATAACCAGATCTGAGGTCAATTTTGGAGAACATGGTTGCACCTTGCAATTGATCAAAAAGTTCATCGATTCTAGGCAACGGATACCTATTCTTGATAGTCAGTTTATTGAGTTCCCTGTAGTCTATGCACATTCTCATACTCCCATCCTTCTTCCTAGCAAAGAGTACCGGTGCTCCCCATGGGGACACACTAGGTCGGATGAACCCTTTCTCCAATAAATCTTGTAATTGTTCCTTCAACTCCTTCAGTTCTGAAAGTGCCATCCTATATGGAGCTTTTGATACAGGTGTTGCCCCAGGAATCAAATCAATAGTGAATTTAGTCTCCCGATTCGGGGGTAGTCCAAGTAAGTCGTCAGGAAAGATGTCTGAGAATTCTCTCACTACTTCTATTTCCTCTACCGACTTGCCCCCTTAGTTGTGTCAATCACATATGCCAAATGAGCCTCACATCCTTGCTCTAGTTATCTTCTCACTTCAAGTGCAGATATCACAAGTTTCTTGGACTTCTTGACTTTTCTCCCTTTGTAAACAAACTCACCTCCTTCTCAAAGTTTGAATACAATTTTCTTCTCAACACATAAAACACATACCCTATAAGCTGATAACCAATCCATACCTAAGATAACATCGAAGTCACGCATCTCTAATTTAATCAAATGAGAAATCATGTCCCGTCTACAGACTTGAATAGGACACGACTCATGAATCTCCTCTAATCCTACCTCACTCCCAGTTGGTGTGCTAACTACTAACTTATGTGTTAACATTTTTGGCTTGATATTCATCTTAGAGGCAAAAGTGGGGGATACAAATGAATGTGATGCACTAGTGTCAAACAAAACATATGCAGGGGTCATCAATATCAACAAGATACCTGTGACCACTCCAGGCGATGCCTTCGCTTCCACAATAGTTAGTGCAAACACTTTCCTTTGCAATTTAGCTCCCTGTGGTGCCTGAGTCGGACGGGTGGCAGATAATGGCTGCACTGATCTGGCTGGTCCTACATAGGGGTCACCTGATCTCCTCTGTGAGCAATTCCTTGCAAAGTGACCTGTTTGCTGACAGACAAAACACCTTAATGGGACCGTCTGAGACTGTGCTACCATGGGTCTAGATGGTGGTGGTTCTTGTCCTATTTTTAGTCCTCTATACTGACTTGAGGTTGCACTAGAATATGTCCCCTTACCAAACCTGCTAGGTGCCACTATCCTCTTCCCTTGTATGGCATGATAGTTCTCTCTTTGTTTGTCCTCAATGGATTTGGCAGCCTGAACCACCTGGGCATAACGGTGGAGGTACTGTGCCACTAAAATAGCCCCTATAGCGGGTCTTTACCCTTTCTCAAATCTCTTCGCCTTTACATGATTCCCCTTCAAATGCTCAGGTGTGAAGAAGAACAACTTCTCAAAATCTTGTTGATATTCCAATACAGAGTTGGACCCTTGTTTCAGCTCCATGAACTCTGTTTCCTTCCTCTCCCTCACACTGTCTAGGAAGTAGTTGTTGTACAACACCACTTTAAAGTGTTCCCATGTGAGGTTAGGTTGTAGGGCCACTAGGATGGGTTCAGTGGACTTCCACCATGCATTTGCCTCATCTTGTAGTTGGTAGTCGGCACACATCAGTTTTTGTTCTTCAGTGAGGGTCATTACCTTAAATGCCTTCTCCATTCCATCTACCCATTTGGTGGGTGCCAAAAGGTCCTGCACAATCCCACCAAAGTAGGGAGGCCTAAACTTCTGGAACGTTTTGATCACTTTCACATTGTCCATAGTTATAGGCAGTATGGCTTAGCTCTATGGTGTCATTTGCCCCTGTGTTAGTGGTGCATTAGGTCGTGGGGCATAATGTACATTGGAGCCCTATGGGTAGGTTGTGTGGTGAGCCATTGGTGTTGGGACTTGCTGTGCTTGGGGAATAGTGGTAGGAGCAACGTTAGGTACTGGCTACGTCTGGGGTGGAACAGCCTGTGCCTTTCGAGTCTAAAACACAGCATTGATCTGTGCATTTTGACCCGTCATAAACTCCAGTTCCTATTGTTACAACCCTTGCATCATCACATTTTGTTTCCCATAATTGACACTACATCCTGGGTAGAAAGTATAGGTGGAGCAGGAGGGACTGCCTGTGCTGTGGCATCGGGCACCTCTTCACTACTTGGTTCCGAAGTCGGTGGCTGACCCATAGTAGATGTAGTAGCATGGCGTGGCCGTTTAGGCGGCCGTCCCACCTAAGTTTGGAATTTTCTAGGAGCCATGTGAACCTTTCTGTATAAGAGGTAACATAGGCAACTTAGTACAATTGAGCATGCATATTCAAGTCTTTTTATGTACTAGGCTCAGACACTCACATCCTTCGTGTCCACATATTGAGGGAAGGAAATATGTAAAATAGACCCACACATATAAAGAAAAGAAAATAAATTCTCACCTTTTTACCTTCACCAGTGGATGCTCACCGGTGGATGGTAATTATTTCACTAGCCAGCCGGTGAACACTTTTACTGTCTTTTAAAAGGGCTAGCCGAGAACTCCCATTTTCACCATAACCTCTTCCTTTTCTTGCGAAGAACGATCGGAGAGCTCTCCCAAGGTTGGAAGAACATCATCCGGTGATCTTTGACCCCAATCCATGCCATATTTCGTGTAAAAGGTAAGGTTTTCCTCCCATTTTGCTAGATTTTCCATTTTCCCCAAATTTTCTTCTCTATGAAAGCCTAACTAGGGATTTATGTGAAATTTCTTGCATTATTTTCAAATGTTTCTTTCCTTTTGTATACACTTAGTTGGATATGTATATTTGTTGTGTTTGTATGCAGCCATGAGTTCTAGAAGAGATACATGCAATCAAAATGTTGTAGGACAGATTCCAGCTCCTCCAGAACCCAACTTTGACAAATTTTGGTTTAACTCTGTGGAAAGTGCGCAGAAATGGGGGGTGTTTGGAAGTAAACTTATGGATTTTTGGAAGGCAATATTGCATAGTCAGATGCCTTCCTTTGGTGTAACGAGGTGGTTCCAGGCACTAGGTTGGTCACCCCTCTTGGACCTGGGGGACAGATGTTATCCTCGCTTGGTCTAAATGTTCTTTTGCAATTTGAGGGGTGAGGAAGTGGGAGAGAATGATTATCATCTCACGAGCCAAGTTATGGGAGTAGACCTCTCCTTCACCACAGCCGAGTTTGGTGCTATTACTAGGATTTCAAGCGCCGGGGAGAGTGTATATTGTGCTCCCAAGACTAGAAGGGGAGCTTTCATGCCCCAAGATAGTTTAGATGAGATGTGTCAGCAGTTGACTGGAACCACTGGTGCCCAAGGTGCTTTGTAGGGTAGTTCAGTTAAACATATTACCAGCTAGAGGTCATTTCAATGAAGTTTCTCTTCTCCAGGCCTATGTTACCCTTTGCTTGTATGTGGGTCACCAGATCAACCCCCCATACCTATTGATGTGGCATATGGCATACCAGGCGAAGTACCCAAAGGACGGAAATTTACTTTATGAAAATCTCCTTACTAGTACTTTCATACACTTTGGGGTCCCCTATGCTGACGAGCCTATAGATGGAGCCAAGAGATATCCTTTCGATTTACACTCCTTAGTGAAGATGAAGGTTGACCCTAATGATGATAGTGATGCTGAGGGGGTGCCGGTAATGGTCTTTATAAGAGGTGACCAGGGTATGGATGTGGAAAACGACGAGAAGGCCGAGAAGAGCGAGGAAGTTGGGGAGGATAGTGAAGATGATGGACCTCCATTGCGTCAAGGCCGTAGGGGAACTACCCCACCTCCTCCTTACACTTCATCTCAATATGCTGGTGGAGCTTCTTCTTTGACCGCACCAGGTGATGCAGTCGGTTGGGATCGGGTGATGCAGGCTATGGAAATAGGTTTTTGGGGTCTGAATACCCGTATGGATAGCATTGATGATAGGGTCACTCATCTGGGGGTATGGACCCATAGGTGGGACACTTACTTCGGGCTAGTAGATACTACTCCAGTTTCTTCGGTACCACCCAGTGATCCACCCCAGCAGTAGTTTTTCCTAGGTCCTCCAATCTTTCAGTCTTATTCTTAGGATTGTGATCCTTTTATGTTTTATTTGTGTTATTAGTGTTATTAACTTGAAAGTTGTTCAGCAGGTAGTTATCGTCTATGTAATTGGCTCCTAGTTAAGTCTTGTATTCTCCACTCTCAAAGTTGTAAGCTGAATTTGTCATTAATGAAATTATCAGTGTTATCGGCTTCTATCTTCAATTTGTCTCCTATGTGTGAACTATGATTTATATACTTATCTTTAAGCTTTTATTTATAACCTAATCACCAGTAGTCCTAACATTTCATAAGTTTATGACTTAAAGTAGAGTATCGTGCTCTAATACCACTCATTGTCACACCCCGCCTCCACTCACCTGAAGGCTGGCGACATGGACACGCACACTTGTCCACAATCCATCCAGGATCCACGATGTAGTACTTTAAGTTCATAAGATTATGAAATAAATTCTAAAATCACATACTTATAATATAAACAAAATATATCAACTGGTGTTTTCTATTACTATTTACCATATTTACACAAAAAGAATGTTTTCACATCTGGATCATAATTATAGTTATGCCCCCCATAGGGCTACATCTGTTTAGTACAAAATGAATAAAAAATAGAAGATGATACTGTCACACCCCGTTCTCATAGAACTGAGCCAGTGACCGGGTTAACACCGGTTAAGCCAAACCTGCCAGGATCATCAGATACTGTATTCCACCACAGCACACACACAACTAATATAAACTCATTAGATCAGCGGAAGACTAAGTTTTACCTGTGAATAATCCCATGATACTTGATACCCGGATTGTGATACAATAATTATATACATGTGGGCCCAAAGGCATGATATTTACACAATAAAAATAAAATTCAAATATCAAGTACATAAGGGAATCCACCAAAACAATCAGAGTACACAGCTCGGCTCGGTATCAAGGCTAGAGATCAGCTCGGCATCAAAGGTTGAGCCTGGCTCGGCATCATATAGTAGAGCTCAGCTCGGCCTCAGAAGTGGAGCTCAGCATGGCCTCAAAGGTGGAGCTCAGCTTGGCCTCAGAACAGCTGTCTCGCAGCACAGCTCTCGCACGAGCAGTCAATGCCGTGTTCTAACTCCTCAGGGGTCCACCAGTCCTCTTCAGGAAACTCAACTGTGGGACCCACCCCATGCTCCTCAGATGTATGACTTGCAAAATCATCTAAAAAGGGGTGTACACGTGGGATGAGCTCACTAGCTCAGTAAGTGGTAAGATGGACCACACAGCAGTCCACACATCAAAACACATCATATGCACTACATGCCATGCTATACATTTTAAATCACATCCACCTAAGCAACATTACTAAGTCCTTGGTTTTAGTGCTACTACAACCACAGTACGCGTATAATCCGGGTACGAGCCACGAACTCCCTCCCGCGATACGCCCATAGGGCTGTCGGAGAAGGCCCACCATGAGTACTCGAAAAAGTAAAGGCAATGCCGTCCATCGGCTCTCAACAGAAATGTAAATGACTGAAAATAAAGGTGCTGACTCCAGCAATTTAAAAGCAGTACGATTGGCCCTCTTGAATGTACCACCTGGGTTGTCGACTGTCCTACACGACCCGTCGGGCGTTATGTCTAACCGCCACAGTGACCAGACACCCGCGACCACTGCTTCCCCCCAAATGATAACCCAACACCTTAACCCCTGTTGGGAAGGGTCGTAGCACAGGATGGTGAAAATCCTAATACCGCATGCTCCTATATGACAATAGTACGATTGCATAGTGCCTCCATGTCCCATTCCACGGGCCACCAATGCATTCGTTTCCAATCCGACTATGGCATCTAGTCTATCAATGCATCATACACCATGATGTCCACATTCAACATATAAACATCTCATTCAATTGGCATTTAGAAAGTAAACATAGCACATATGCATAACAATGTGAGGAATGACTAATCTACATAGTATATTCATGATGGCATGACTAGACTAGATATAATTAAATGAATGCCAAACAATGCCTTAAAACAAGTCCAAACGTCCTCTCCCCACTTACCTGTAGCGTACAAGAATTCCCGTTCGGTACGGGTGAGATCCGGTGCGAATCGGGTAGGATTTGGTGAACCTAACATAATTGAGCGGGGTTAGTACTTCACCATTTTAGAATCAAAATTAACAAGATCCGATGACAAAATCATGTTTAGAACATCAAAAGAAGGTCACACGTCCGATTTGGGTCCAATCGGACATAAGGATCACCTTCGGGGCCACACGGGTGGGTCAGACAGGTGGGCAGTCTCGCCCACCGGTCCTACCCACCGGTTTGGACAGGCAGGTAGGGGCCCACCAGTTCCACCCGCCGGTTGAGCCAGGGGCCCCTGCTAGGACCGACGGGTAGGATGGCCCGTCGGTTGTGCCCAAAGGCCCCCCTGCCCTCTCAGGTGGGTGCCCACAGGCGGGTAGGGGCCCACCGGTTGCACCCACCGGTCTTGGCGGGAAAAACCCTGTTTCTTCCCAACTTCCTCCATTCTTTGGGGATTCAAATGGGGCTTTTCCCAACCCATTCTTCACACCTTCAAGGTCCTATAGGATGGTTCTAACCTAGATCTAGGTTAGATTCAAGTGATGGGAAACCATCTTACCTTCTTTGCTCACGAACGACTTCAAACCCTCCAAATCACTTCAAACCCACAATGCTTCTTTCACCTTGTCAATACCTCTTCATATCCTTCAAGATCAACACATAAATCATCTATTAAACCTTAGATTCATCATTTCAAAGGGGATTTACAAGATCTCAAGAAACCCTACTCGAATCAAGGGTTTAAGCTTGGGTATGGTGAATGTTCAAAGAACTCGACTTTGCTTACCTCCAAATGTAGATCTAGAATTGAAGATCACTCTTCCGGCGCCGGAATGGGAAGATCAAGCTTCGGCGCCGCTGAAATCCTTCTCTTCTTCCTCTTCCTTCTCTTCCCTTCTTCTTCCCTTTCTTTTCTCTCTCCTCTTTACTATCCTCACCAACGTACGGGTGTCATAAATGGAAAGAAAAGAAAATCATAAAGCTATATATATAATTCCTAAATAAGTGAACAGTGCACATGGATGGGTCACTCAGGTGGGTGGGTGCACCCACCTGTCCGCCCACCTGAGGGCCAAAACTTGGGATTTTGACAGAGTTCGGGCCTAGCGCGAACCCCACCCCTGGCATACGATGTAGTATACGTATATACCTTAATATACGGCTATAATACCTGCTTTATCTGTACATAGCCTTATGGTAGGTGCATGTACACGGCTTGGGCACTCCCGTCTCTTCTGGCACTGGCTCGGACTTGTCGGGCCAACCGGTGTTTAAGGTCACCCTTGCCATCATAGCCCATAAGGAACCCACTCTAACTCCCTCTGGTTCGGTTCCTGCACGGTTAAATCGGTTCAACCGCGAAATCAGACCGGGCTTAAGAAGTAGGGTATTACATTACCCCCCCTTCTGAAAAATTTCGTCCTCGAAATTGTGTACCTAGTTGATCAAAAAGATAAGGGTACTTGGCTTGCATTTCATCCTCTACCTCCCAAGATGCTTCTTCAAGTGAATGATCAGCCCATCACACCTTTATATAGGAAATGGAGCGGTTGCGAAGGGTTTTCACCTTCTGGTCCAAAATTTCAGCTGGCTGTTCTGTATAGGTCATATCAGCTTCTAGGTACTCTGGTTCCACGGGTAGTACATGAGATGGATCATGCACGTATCTCTTTAGAATGGATACATGGAATACATTGTGAACATCCCCAAGTGAAGGTGGCAGAGCAAGCATGTAAGCTACTGAGCCAACCCGGGATAAGACCTCAAATGGTCCAATGTATCTTGGGCTCAACTTCCCCTTTCTGTGAAACCTTTGCAACCCTTTAGTAGGAGAGATCTTGAGAAATACCTTTTCTCCTGGCTGAAATTCAATATCTTTTCTGCGGTTGTCCGCATAGCTCTTTTGACGGGACTGAGCTGCTTTAATCCATTCTCTAATAACGTCAACCTTGTCACAAGTCATTTGTATCATCTCAGGTCCTAACATTCGACGTTCACCTACCTCATCCCAATACAAAGGAGTTCTGCATTTTCTGCCATATAACGCCTCATACGGAGCCATCCTAATTGTAGCTTGGTAACTGTTGTTATATGCAAACTCCATAAGAGGTATATATTCTTCCCAAATGCCACTCATCTCCATTGTACATGCCCTGAGCATGTCTTCTAATATCTGTATGGTTCGCTCTGACTAACCATCAGTCTGTGGGTGAAAAGCCGTACTCAAATTCAGCTGTGATCCCAAGGCACGCTGTAAGCTTTTCCAAAATCTGGAAGTGAACCTTGGGTCCCTATCTGAAACAATGCTCACTGGCATTCCATGTAAGCACACTATGTTGTCCATGTAAAGTTGTGCTAGTTTGGCCATGGAGAACTTGGTCTTGATGGGAATGAAATGAGCAGTCTTGGTAAGCCGATCAACGATCACCCATATCGCGTCCATTCCCTTAGGTGTACTTGGTAGTCCAGTGACAAAGTCCATTGTAATCCTTTCCCACTTCCATTCTGGTACTGGGAGTGACTGAAGAGTACCATAAGGTCGATGCCTCTCAGCTTTTACTTTCTGAAATGTAAGACAAGTCACCACATACAGAGCTATGGTGACTTTCATGTTTGGCCACCAGTAACTTTGTTTGAGGTCTTTGTACATCTTGGTACTTCCTGGGTGAAGTGAGTACTCGGAGCTGTGTGCTTCTCTCACTATCTTGTCTTGTATATCCAAATCATCGGGTACACACAATCTGTCTCGAAACATCAATGCCCCATCACTGGCTAAAGCAAAATCTGGGTCGTTGATTGTTTGATCTTGAACCTTAATTCTGATCCGCTGTAATTCCGGATCCAAAGGTTGCTTCATTATCACCTCTTGCCTAATTGCCGGATGCACCTGTAGAGCCGTCAAGGATACAGTCAACCATTTAAGGTTTTCTGGTTGAGGTTCAAGCTCTAAGGTTGCCCCTTCATATAAGAGGGTTTCATCCATTAGCATCGCCTCTTGCACGAGTGGTGGGCTGACTGCTAAGTATGAGAGCGACACAGTCTGTGTCTTCCGACTCAATGCATCTGCCACTACATCTGCCTTGCCGGGATGATACTGAATATCGCAGTCATAATCCTTCATAAGTTCAAGCCATCTTCTCTGTCTCATGTTCAGATCCTTCTGGGTGAAGAAGTACTTCAGGCTTTTGTGATCACTGTATATCTCACACTTCTCCCCATACAAATAATGTCGCCAGATCTTAAAGGTAAAAATGACTGCAGCTAGTTCCAAGTCATGAGTGGGGTAATTCTTCTCATACTCCTTTAGTTGTCGGGATGCATACGCTATTACCTTACCGCTTTGGATGAGAACACAACCCAAACCAACTTTGGAAGCATCGGTATAGACTGTCATTCCACCTGTGCCTTCAGGAATAGTCAGCACAGGGGCAGTCACCAACCTTTCTTTCAATTCCTGGAAGCTCTTCTCACATTCCTCTGTCCAGTCGAATTTCACACCCTTTTTAGTCAACTTGGTCATTGGCGCCGAGATCCGAGCAAAATTCTCAATGAAGAGCCGGTAATATCCAGCCAAACCCAAGAAGCTTCTACTTTCAGTAACATTCTTGGGGCTTTCCCATTCCACTACTACTTTCACTTTGGCAGGATCTACTTCGATTCCAGCTTTAGACACTACGTGCCCCAGGAATCCAACTTGTTCAAGCCAGAATTCACACTTACTGTACTTGGCAAACAACTGTTGATCCCTCAATCTCTGTAGCACCATCCTCAAGTGTTGAGTGTGCTCCTCTTCGGTTTTGGAGTAGATCAAGATGTCGTCAATAAAAACAATTACCCATTTATCGAGCACATCCTGAAATACTCGATTCATTAGAACCATGAATGCTGCCGGTGCATTGGTTAACCCGAACGACAACACTAGGAACTCATAGTGACCGTATCGAGTCCTAAATGTTGTTTTGGGTATATCACTACCCTTTATCTTGAGCTGATAATAGCCGGACCGAAGGTCTATCTTTGAAAATACTCTGGCTCCCTGCAACTGATCAAATAAATCATCAATTCGTGGCAATGGATACCGGTTCTTAATGGTTAACTTATTCAACTCCCGGTAATCTATGCACATACGCAAGCTGCCATTTTTCTTCTTGACAAACAACACTGGGGCACCCCAAGGTGAAACACTTGGGCGAATAAACCCCTTTTCCAATAGTTTCTGCAACTGCATCTGCAACTCCTTCAATTCAGCTGATGCCATCCTGTATGGAGCCTTAGATACTGGAGCTGCTTCAGGAGTCAAATCTATGGCAAACTCCAACTCTCTATCAGGTGGTAAATGCATCAGATCATCTGGGAAAACGTTGGGAAACTCTTTAACCACCTTTACCTCTCCTAGAGGTGTAATCCTTACATCAACATCAAGTACCAATGCCAAGTAACCATGACATCCACTTTCTAGCAATTTTACCGCTTGAAGAGCAGAGACAAGGACCTTCCTCACTCTTTTCATTGGATCTGCTCGGTATACCAATTCTTTCCCTTCATCATCTGTCACCCTAATCAGCTTTTCAGCACATATCACATTAGCTCGATGAGCCAACAACCAATCCATACCCAATATAACATCAAAATTCTGCATATTAAACTTAATGAGTTGTGCATCAAGGTTCTTCCCATTAATTTCCACTGGGCACGGCCCATACACTTCCTTCAACTGTGCAACTTTACCAGTAGGCATACTAACAATCATTCCATGATCTAGGATCCTGGGTGACATCCCAAGTTTCTCTATAAATCTCTTAGATGCGAATGAATGAGTAGCTCTTGAATCGAATAAAACATAGGCTGGTATGCCTGATATGGGTAAGATACCTAGTATAACAATGCATATAATTTCAGCAGGTCATCAATATTAATCATAATAAATTTCTTAATTTAAAATGTACCTGCTACTACTTCTGTACTGGCCTCAGCTTCCTCGGCTGATAGAGCATACATCCTTCCCTGCGGTTGATTCCCTCGAGGTAAGGGAGGTCGGTACGCAGAGGGCTGACCGGAGGGCAAGGTTGGTCTGGCCCGACAGTCTTTCGCATAATGCCCATATGAATGGCAGTTGAAGCAACGAATCTGAGATGTCGGAACTGGAGCGGGGCCCCTCTGCATTTGACCCGTTGCAAATGGAGGTCGAGGTGGCCTTGGAGCTGTAGGTGCCACACTAGTGTTCGGGCGAATAGAGGTGGAACCCGAACCACCAACTGGTCTAGGAGGGTAGCCAGATGGCCTATAGGGCTGCCTATACATAGGCCCAGAACTGTATGATCCGCGGTATGCCTTAGAGGAATTTCCCATATCCGGGAATGGATTTGTTCTCTTCCACAGTCCAGGGGTGAGGGACTGTTCACCCTTTTGCTTATCCTCCATGGTCTTGGCCTTCTGCACAATCTGGCCATATTCGGTCAAATCCAATACCTCAAGTACAGACCCAATAGATGCTTTTAGGCCTTTTAGGAACCTTGCTGCCTTCTCTTCAGCTGTCCTCATATGCCTTGGGGTAAAATGGAACAAACTCTCAAATTGTTGTTGGTACTCAAGGACAGTCTTACCTCCTTGAGGTAAGGCCATGAACTCTGTCTCCTTGCGGTCCCTGAAGCTGCGCCAATAATGATTGTCCAAGAACAACTCCTTGAACTGCTCCCAAGTGGTTTCTGGATGGGCCGCCAACAATATGGGCTTGGAGGCTTGCCACCAAGAATTTGCCTCTTTCTTGAGTTGTAACCTAGCACAATTGAGTTTCTGTGCATCCGTGCACTCAAGCACCTCAAATATCTTCTCTAATTCTTGGATCCATTNTCAAGGACAGTCTTATCTCCTTGAGCTAAGGCCATGAACTCAGTCTCCTTTCGGTCTCTGAAACTGCGCGGATAATGGTTGTCCAAGAACAACTCCTTGAACTGCTCCCAAGTGGGTTTTGGATGAGCAGCCAACAATATAGGCTTGGAGGCTTGCCACCAAGAATTTGCCTCTTTCTTGAGTTGCAAACCAGCACAAATGAGTTTCTGTGCATCCGTGTACTCAAGCACCTCAAATATCTTCTCTAATTCTTGGATCCACTGATCCGGTTCCAGAGGATCCCTCCCCACCTTAGAGAATACAGGTGGTAAGTTCCTCTTGAATGACTCCACTACCCTTGACGTATTACTCGTCGCCGGGAAGTTAGGAGCATAGGCAGGATAGTAGGAGTATGGAGGAGGCATCCCATATTGAGGAACACCGAATGGTGGGATTGGAGGTGTAACTCCCACTTGTGGTCCCGTTCCCGACCCTACAGGCGGGTCCTGTGGAGTGAATACCCGGGGAGGTTGACCCGGTTGAGAAAAGTCCAACTATTGCTGGATAGCAGTCATAAATGCTTGCTGTTGCTGAAGCATTTGTTGCTGAAAAGCTTGTTGGGACTACTGAATTATAGTAGCAACATCTCCCGGTGGAATGACCGGTGGAGGGTCCGGGAGTGTAGTCATAGGTGGGTCCCCTTGTGCCCCACCCTGACCAAGGGTCTCTGGAGATAGTGGAGGTGAGGTATGCCCCACAGAGCCGGACCTCCTGGGATTTTATGGTCGATCGACCGGACGAGGACCCCGCGAGCTACCTCGGGCATTACTACCGGATCTGGTACGAACCATCGTATTCCTGTACCTGGAACATATCACCCACCACACTGGTTAAACACCGTAGAATTGATTTTGGCACACAAGTTTATGCCAGCACATAAGGTGTGGTAGTGTATGATAGCCTGTAAATAACCACAGCTTAATTCCAAGATACAGGGCAAAGGCCCCAACAGATATGTCAATGGTCCCACTTGACCATAGCACATTAATCATAGGAGTAATAATCAATAATGAGAATCAATATAATCATGCTAGGAGGTGAGAAGGAAAGAAAAGAAAAAGAAGAAATTTTTTTTTCAAAATTTCCAAATTTTCACAACCGGTGGGCTGCACCGGCGGGTAGGGGCCCGCTGGTCCTAGTGCCTCACACCGATGGGTGGCATCGGCGGGTAGGGGCCCGCCGGTCAGACCCGCCGGTCTTGCCCGTGTAAAAACACGAACAGGGCCCTACAGACCCTGTTCTGTTTGTCTCTTTCCCCATCTCCTTTCTCTTTCTTCCTTTCTTCCTTTCTTCCTTGGGCGATCTTGGAGGTCTCCTCGGCGCTTCTACTCGCGAGTCTACCCATCCACTCGGCGCTTTAGAGAAGAGTCAACTCTCCCTCCTTCAAGTAAGTTCCTCTTTTTTTTTTCCTTTTCTCAGAATTTCCGTTTGGGGTAGAATGCATGCATAAGCTTTACTTTTTCGGTTTCCTTTTCATATTTTTCACCATAGAATAGCATTTCCATGTGATTGTGATGCTTCTACTGTGGTCATTTGTAGTTTATAGGAATTTTATCTCTTCATTTGGAGAAAACCCAAATTCGTGCCCTAGGATTCTAAATTTGGGGGTTTCTTACATTTTTTATCCTTTTCTCCAATTGATGATTCCTTTGTAATGCATTTCACTTGTTTTGTGCTTGATATGCTTTAGATTTCATGAATCATCCATTATGCTTGGAATCCCCATGTATTTCCATGAAAATCCCTATTTTTGGCATTGGTTTCCTTGATTTTCATCCCACACTTGTATTCATGGAACTCCATAGTCTATTTGGGTATGTTCTTGCACTTTCATGATCCCGTTACTATGGCATTTCGTCTTAGTCCTATGGTTTCCGGTTGTTCTCCATTATGTTCGAATTTGCGCATTGGACTTGAATCCCCTCGTGTTATTTATGCTCTTTGCTTTTGCTGTCATTTTACTGTTTTGACATGTTTCTCTGCGTTGTCACCTACCGTGCATCATGTCCATAGGTTCCCTATCATTCCTAGCTTGTCTCCGTTTCCATTTTGCGAGTATTTGGGTTTTGGATTTCTCCTTTTTTAATGCTGCTGTCATTTTCCTTGCTGTACTCACCCTATTTTCTTTTCTTCTTGCCAGGATGTCATCTCGCACCGGTAAAGGACCATCTTCCTCTGGCGCTCGACGTAAGACTACCGCTTCTAAGCGGACAAGTGCGGAGACCAGCTCTTCAACCCCTCGCATAGGGAGACCCGGACCTGCCCGGTCTGACCCTTCAGACTATGATGAGGGGCACTTCCTTAGTGCAGAGGCAGCAACCAACTGGCCTAACTTCCTGAAGGGGTCAGTGATGATGGAGAAGACCGTGGTAGTCGAGGACTTCCACAAGGCTCGGCTTTAGGAGAGGTTCTCAGCATTGGGCTGGGACTCTATTCTTCACGTAGACCGACCCTGCTACGAGCAGCTAGTCTGTCGGTTCTATTGCAACCTGGAGGTGTCGTATCCGTACGGGGAGTTCACCATTAGCAGCTTGGTGAAGGGGGTGGACATCCAGTTGACGGTGGGTGCCTTGGCCAGCATCCTGGGTATATCGGCGGCTGGACACCGATACTACAGTCCCCCCAGGAGTAAGCCTCTGGGACTGTTCATGATCCTAGCGACGCCGGACTTCATCTACGAGACCATCTGCGGCAGCAGTACCCGTTCAGAGTCTGAGACGTCTTTCTACCCTGAGGTTCGCTTATTTGCCCGGTTGGTCCAGTTCAACCTGCTCCCCAGAGGAGGTCATCGGAACCAGGTGGGTTTCATGGCGGCTTTCATCGCTTTCTGCATCTTCACAGCCGCAGAGGGAGGCGGCGAGCACTTGTGCCTCCCCTACATCATTCTCAGGACGATGGAGCACCACACTTCCCACCCTGAGGATGGAGGATTCCCCTATGGTAGGATCCTCACTAGGATCTTCGAGTTCTTCGGGCTGGACTTGAGGGGCGAGGAGGGGAAGACTCCGGCTGATAGGTTTGACCGGAGTAACCTCCTGAGGATGGGTCTCCAGACCCTCATGGATTCACCTCCGAGATCAGGAGCTCAGAGAGGTAGGGGTAGGAGGGCTGCCCCTATGGAGGATGTCCACATAGAGGAGGAGTCCAGTGAGGAGGATAAGGACTACGTTCCTCAGGACGAGGAGGAGGATCTGATGGGTGGCGGCATCCCTGAGGAGGCGCCTCAGGAGTCGAGAGGTCCTGGCCCTAGTTCTTCCAGAGCTGTAGCCTCACCACCTGGGAGTGGTGCCTACGACTTCGAGGGCATGATGTCCTCCATGCGGGCCTTGCAGGATGGCTAGGTTTAGCTACTGAGACGGTTGAACGAGAGTGCCTCTAGGGAAGAACGCATCCTGGAGAGGCAGGCTACCTTGGAGGATTCCTTCCTCCGGTTGGGTCAGGACTTAGACACCACGACCAACGCTATCTCAGCAGATTTTGGCCGGCTTTGGAGGGAGGTACGGCTGGTGAACACAAGGTTTGACTATTACGATCACTGCCTCAACGTCAACTCTAGGCCTCCGACGAACGCGGTGATCATCGATGATGACGACGACGACCAGTGAGGGCTTGGCTCGCCCACACCAGCTGTTTACCTGTTTTCCCTTCTTATAGACCTTGTTGTATATTTCATTTCTTATCATTCCTTGTATTTACGCTGTAACTGGTTTCATTTATGGAATGATATATTTTTGGATAGTGGATTTTGTGGTGGAATTAGATGTTGAACACTTGTGTCGTTTAATTGTGTATTTGCTACTTTTGGTCATTGTTATATCATATTATCTGTTGTTTATCAGGTGTTTGTGTGTAAAATTTTTGGAAATCCCATTTTACGCCGTTATGCTGCAGAAATTTAGTCGAAATAGTACTCTATAGTTATATCACCAACCTAATCCCCTTTTATCTATACTCACGAATGCCATGAATGCAACATATAATGCAACCCCTTTTTATACTTTCTTTCTTTGGCTTTTAATATTTAAAGCTTTTATATTAACCCAACCCCATTTCCCTATTATAGAGTCTACGGGATTCTAATGGTATGCTGTGAGTGGAGCAGAGCATGACGCTCTGATACCACCGTTTGTCACACCCCGTTCACATTGAACTGGGCCAGTGACCGAGTTAACACCGGTTAACCCAAACCTGCCAGGATCATTAGATACTGTATTCCACCACAGCATACACACAACTAATATAAACTCATCAGATCAGCGTAAGACTAAGTTTTACCTGTGAATAATTCCATAATACTTGATACCCGGATAGTGATACAATAATTATATACATTTGGGCCCGAAGGCATGATATTTACACAAAAAGAATAAAATTCAAATATCAAGTACATAAGGAAATCCACCAAAACAATCAGAGTACACAGCTCGGCTCGGTTTCAAGGCTAGAGCTCAGCTCGGCATCAAAGGTTGAGCCCAGCTCGGCATCACATAGTAGAGCTCAGCTCGGCCTCAGAAGTGGAGCTCAGCACGGCCTCAAAGGTGGAGCTCAGCTCGGCCTCAGAACTGTTGTCCCGCAGCACAACTCTCACACGAGCAGTCAGTGTTGTGCTCTAACTCCTCAGGGGTCCACCAGTCCTCTTCAGGAAACTCGACTGTGGGACCCACCCCGTGCTCCTTAGATGTATGACCTGCAAAATCATCTAAAAATGGGCGTATACTTGGGATGAGCTCACTAGCTCAGTAAGTAGAAAGATGGACCACACAGCAGTCCACACATCACAACACAT